>NC_059219.1:25281869-25446429 GCF_020615455.1 Coregonus clupeaformis | reverse complement strand
AGCTAACTCTTTCCATGGCCCCTACAGCGTCAGCTAACTCTTTCCATGGCCCTTATAGCCTCAGCTAACTCTGTGGTCCTAGTGTTGGATATTGTCTGTGGGAAGGCAGGCAGAGAAACAGTGTGTTTGTGTGTTTGTGTGTGTGAGAGAGTGTGTGTGCATGCATGTGTGTGCGTCTGTGCGTGCGTGTGTGTGTGTGGGAGTGTGTGTGTTTGTGTGTACATGCACGTGCGTGTCCGTCCGTCCGTGTGTGTGTGTGTGTGTGTGTGTGTGTGTGTGTGTGTGTGTGTGTGTGTGTGTGTGTGTGGGAGTGTGTACATGCACGTGCGTGTCCGTCCGTCCGTCCGTGTGTGTGTGTGTGTGTGTGTGTGTGTGTGTGTGTGTGTGTGTGTGTGTATGTGCCCAGCCTGCGATAATAAGAGCACATTTACTTCCTCAAGTCATTGTTTATTGCATGCTGTTTAATAACCGCAGGGCATCTTGATTAGAGTGTCTCATTAAATCCAAACAAAACCGACACGCTTCAGATTAGTGCTCATATTAAGTGGTTTACGTATAGCTTACTTTATTATTCAGTGATAGGGCTTGATGGAATTGTAGTGCAGTGTGTTGTTGTTTGTCAACATCTGTTTGTTTGTTTGGTTACATCAGCTGACATTAAAGGTAAACTCAACGGACACAGAACAGGCTATAGACTACAGTCACATATTACTTGCTCCTTGTGTGTGTGTGTGTGTGTGTGTGTGTGTGTGTGTTTGTGTTTGTGTGTGTGTGCACATGTCATTTTACCTCTGTACCAACCTTGACTCTTGTATTTTTAGACCTACCAGCATATTGCCTCAAAGCTGTTACACAACCATGTCCCTATTGCTTTAACAACCACTCAAATGACTGTAAAAAGACTGACTTGTCTCTAGCATACTGGATACTGGTGTAGAGATGAGACTGGGTAAGGCTGTGTTCATCTCCATAGTAATTCATCTGTGGGACTACTTCCTGATGGAAGGATCCTGTTGTGTTCATCTCCATAGTAATTTATCTGTAGTACTATTGCATTTATTTCCTGGTGTGTGAATCATTCCACCTCAGCCTGGGGAGGCAGGCAGCCTTAAGATGCATTAACATAGAAATCAGATCCTCTAGCACTGTGTGACTGGCGTAATGAACATCACTACTCTGGCTTAGGTACTGAATTTGCATTAATGGTGAGTATCACTCTCCTCTTGTGTCTCTCTGTTGTTGTTTCTCCTCACGTATAATAAGATGACAGCAGAAACACAGAGAAGACAAGCTCTCTGTTCCGTTTCCTCTAGTAGTACAGTAGCATGGATCAGTGTAAACACATTCCTAGTCCCGTTTCCTCTAGTAGTACAGTAGCATGGATCAGTGTAAACACATTCCTAGTCCCGTTTCCTCTAGTAGTACAGTAGCATGGATCAGTGTAAACACATTCCTAGTCCCGTTTCCTCTAGTAGTACAGTAGCATGGATCAGTGTAAACACATTCCTAGTCCCGTTTCCTCTAGTAGTACAGTAGCATGGATCAGTGTAAACACATTCCTAGTCCCGTTTCCTCTAGTAGTACAGTTACATGGATCAGTGTAAACACATTCCTAGTCCCGTTTCCTCTAGTAGTACAGTTACATGGATCAGTGTAAACACATTCCTAGTCCCGTTTCCTCTAGTAGTACAGTAGCATGGATCAGTGTAAACACATTCCTAGTCCCGTTTCCTCTAGTAGTACAGTAGCATGGATCAGTGTAAACACATTCCTAGTCCCGTTTCCTCTAGTAGTACAGTAGCATGGATCAGTGTAAACACATTCCTAGTCCCGTTTCCTCTAGTAGTACAGTGTGATGTCACGAGAGGCTGTGTCCTGGAGGGACGTTACATCCCCCTGAGGTGGCTGCAAACCCAGACAGCTATGGCTCCATCTGCTGGTATGGTCGGGAACTCCACCCCTCTATGGCCAATCTTCCCACGCAGCTGAAACAAATGAGGAGCTGATGAGCTGAAGGTTTGGAAAGGGAAGAGACACAGTCTCCAAGCTGGGCTCTCTGGAGGACAAGAGTGCTGCACGTCCACTTCCATGAGGAATATAAGGATTTGGAGATACTTACCTTTGGGAAATACTCACCTTTGGATATATGCACCTGTGGAAATACGTGTGGGACATTTGGAAGGACGTTTTGCTGGGTTGGCCACTAGCTGCAACGTGGAATACAGTAAGACTGGGGAAAAGTTATTTGAGCGAGGGAGAGTTATGATTTTGGATGTGGAAGAGACATCCCTGAACTGTTAACCCTTAAAGAGCCACCAGAGAACAGAATTGTGTTATACTTTCGTTAGTTTCCCAAGACCTTTAATAAAATCCTTGTTTTGGTTGAACCTGGTCTCCTTGCACTACTTGAGCAATCCCGCTGAAAGCTGTGTAGCCTCTCGTGACGTCACAGATGGTGGAGAATACGGGCACGCTCAAGCGTTAATAGTGCATGTCAGAGGAGGATACCGAAGGTTTGATCACCCAGTTTTCCAAGTTGGCCGTAGGCTCCCGCCGACTGAAATGGAGGACATATTGAAAGCCCTTGTTGCTGGCCAGCAAGCCCAGATGCAAGCAAACGTGGCTCTCTTGGAGGAGCAAAAGAAAGCCAACCTTCTGAAGGCAGAGGAATTGCAGTTGCAGAGACAGAGGGTGGTCCAAAATACCCGCCCAATAAAGGCCAGTGACTTTATATCTAAGATGGGAGCTACCGATGACATTGAGGCATACCTGCATGCATTTGAGGCCACGGCCACTAGGGAAGCCTGGCCCAAGCAACAGTGGGTTGGTCTGTTAGCCCCCCTTTCTAACCGGGGAATCGCTGAATGCTGTCCGGGACCTGGGCCCTGACCAGGTTACTGACTATGATGCCCTGAAGTCTGAGATCCTCAGCAGATATGGACTCACAAAGTTTGGTATGGCCCAGCGCTTTCACAGCTGGACCTTCCAACCAGACCAACCTCCTCGGGCGCAGATGCATGAACTTGTCCGAATCGCAAGGAAATGGCTGGATCCGCAGAGGAATACAGCAGCGGCGGTGGTGGAGGCCGTTGTGGTGGATCGTTACCTACGCGCCCTGCCTTATGAGGCAAAACGGTTCATCAGTCAACAGGCCTTGACCACGGCTGATCTGACCGTGGAAGCTGTGGAAAAGTACCAGGCCACAGCGGAGATGCTGAATGCTTCCCGAAAAGACCCCAGGAGTGCGGCCCCACCACAAATGGGAAGAACCCGTCCAAAGGACCCCCAAGGTCTCGAACCCAGCCACGTCAGGACTTATCCCGGCTCCAGGGGGAGCCAGAAACCAGGCGGGTCCAAGAAGAGTACACCAGGAGGGGGAAACTCGACAGTGTTACCGGTGTGGGGAGATGGGACATATCTCCTGGCAGTGTGGGAAACCAGCCGATGAACCTATGCCCACTGCGGAGTCCTCCAGCTCAGCACCCACACACCGTGTTGCCTCGCTCTTGGGAGTCGTAGATGGCGGCCCAGATCGACCCCCCCACCTGCCCGGTAACTGTGAATCACCATGATGTGGAGGCCTTACTGGATTCTGGTAGCCGGGCCACCCTGGTGCGTAAGGATTTGGTGGGCCCAACGTGTCTGACCCCGGGGAAAGTCCTCCCAGTTTCCTGTGTCCATGGGGACACCAGAGAATACCCCATTACTGAACTTACAATGACCAGCACACGGGGAACCATACACACGACGGCGGGGGTGGTTGATTCCCTCCCCGTCCCTGTCCTAATTGGACGAGACTGCCCAGCCTTTTACCCACTCTGGAGAGAGTCTCAGGAGAGGATAACCCGAGTACCTCGGAAACGGAGAGGCAAGACTCATCCTGGGAAGGCTCCGGTGCAATCCTCCGAATTACTCACTCCCGCCCGGGCTCGGATAGGGATGGCAGGTGCCCAGACCGACACAGAGACGGAGCTACAGAATCTGGACAAAGAACTGTCTGGTCTGAAGGGGACCGCTGAGAGGTATCGTTTGTTAAAGCAACAGTTAGACATGAAGACAGAAGAGTTAGATATCCTCCAGGCTAAACTCCAACAGAGCTCCTTCCATAAGCAACAGGAGGAGCTGGAGAGGCTGCGCAGGACCATCGAGGAGTGTGAGGAGACCCTGCGCAGTAGTAAGGAGGTCCAGAAGAAGGCAGAGGAGAAGTACAAGGTGTTGGAGAACAAGATGAAGAATGCGGAGGCAGAGAGAGAGAAGGAACTGAAAGCTGCTCAACAGAAGCTAAACTCTGCTAAAACCAAGGCTGATGCGTTCAGTAAGAAACTCAAGGAGAGACAACAGGAGGCTGAGTCCCTGGTCCTAGAGTTGGAGGAGTTGAAGAGAGAGCAGTCTGGCAAGCACCACGGCAATGCGGACGCCCTCTCCCGGCGTGATGCCTTCTTCGCTGCCTTTACCCGACGAGGACGTCGGTCCCGAGGAGGGGGGATGTGTGATGTCACGAGAGGCTGTGTCCTGGAGGGACGTTACATCCCCTGAGGTGGCTGCAAACCCAGACAGCTATGGCTCCATCTGCTGGTATGGTCGGGAACTCCACCCCTCTATGGCCAATCTTCCCACGCAGCTGAAACAAATGAGGAGCTGATGAGCTGAAGGTTTGGAAAGGGAAGAGACACAGTCTCCAAGCTGGGCTCTCTGGAGGACAAGAGTGCTGCACGTCCACTTCCATGAGGAATATAAGGATTTGGAGATACTTACCTTTGGGAAATACTCACCTTTGGATATATGCACCTGTGGAAATACGTGTGGGACATTTGGAAGGACGTTTTGCTGGGTTGGCCACTAGCTGCAACGTGGAATACAGTAAGACTGGGGAAAAGTTATTTGAGCGAGGGAGAGTTATGATTTTGGATGTGGAAGAGACATCCCTGAACTGTTAACCCTTAAAGAGCCACCAGAGAACAGAATTGTGTTATACTTTCGTTAGTTTCCCAAGACCTTTAATAAAATCCTTGTTTTGGTTGAACCTGGTCTCCTTGCACTACTTGAGCAATCCCGCTGAAAGCTGTGTAGCCTCTCGTGACGTCACAACAGTTACATGGATCAGTGTAAACACATTCCTAGTCCCGTTTCCTCTAGTAGTACAGTTACATGGATCAGTGTAAACACATTCCTAGTCCCGTTTCCTCTAGTAGTACAGTAGCATGGATCAGTGTAAACACATTCCTAGTCCCGTTTCCTCTAGTAGTACAGTAGCATGGATCAGTGTAAACACATTCCTAGTCCCGTTTCCTCTAGTAGTACAGTAGCATGGATCAGTGTAAACGCATTCCTAGTCCCGTTTCCTCTAGTAGTACAGAAGCATGGATCAGTGTAAACACATTCCTAGTCCTGTTTCCTCTAGTAGTACAGTAGCATGGATCAGTGTAAAGACATTCCTAGCACACTGTCCCACTGTGTCCTATTCTGCCCTTTCAGACAGACTGGCTCTCTGGCTGTGTGACATTCTTAATAACGCTGTAGTTTGGGTTGGAGTGTAACTCTGTTGTTTAGGTTGGAGTGTAACTCTGTTGTTTGGGTTGGAGTGTAACTCTGTTGTTTAAGTTGGAGTGTAACTATGTTGTTTAGGTTGGAGTGTAACTGTTGTTTAGGTTTGAGTGTAACTCTGTTGTTTGGGTTGGAGTGTAACTCTGTTGTTTAGGTTGGAGTGTAACTCTGTTGTTTAGGTTGGAGTGTAACTCTGTTGTTTGGGTTGGAGTGTAACTCTGTTGTTTAGGTTGGAGTGTAACTCTGTTGTTTAGGTTGGAGTGTAACTCTGTTGTTTGGGTTGGAGTGTAACTCTGTTGTTTGGGTTGGAGTGTAACTCTGTTGTTTAGGTTGGAGTGTAACTCTGTTGTTTGGGTTGGAGTGTAACTCTGTTGTTTGGGTTGGAGTGTAACTCTGTTGTTTAGGTTGGAGTGTAACTCTGTTGTTTAGGTTGGAGTGTAACTCTGTTGTTTAGGTTGGAGTGCAACTCTGTTGTTTAGGTTGGAGTGTAACTCTGTTGTTTAGGTTGGAGTGTAACTCTGTTGTTTGGGTTGGAGTGTAACTCTGTTGTTTGGGTTGGAGTGTAACTCTGTTGTTTAGGTTGGAGTGTAACTCTGTTGTTTAGGTTGGAGTATAACTCTGTTGTTTGGGTTGGAGTGTAACTCTGTTGTTTAGGTTGGAGTGTAACTCTGTTGTTTAGGTTGGAGTGTAACTCTGTTGTTTGGGTTGGAGTGTAACTCTGTTGTTTGGGTTGGAGTGTAACTCTGTTGTTTAGGTTGGAGTGTAACTCTGTTGTTTAGGTTGGAGTGTAACTCTGTTGTTTGGGTTGGAGTGTAACTCTGTTGTTTAGGTTGGAGTGTAACTCTGTTGTTTAGGTTGGAGTGTAACTCTGTTGTTTGGGTTGGAGTGTAACTCTGTTGTTTGGGTTGGAGTGTAACTCTGTTGTTTAGGTTGGAGTGTAACTCTGTTGTTTGGGTTGGAGTGTAACTCTGTTGTTTGGGTTGGAGTGTAACTCTGTTGTTTAGGTTGGAGTGTAACTCTGTTGTTTAGGTTGGAGTGTAACTCTGTTGTTTAGGTTGGAGTGCAACTCTGTTGTTTAGGTTGGAGTGTAACTCTGTTGTTTAGGTTGGAGTGTAACTCTGTTGTTTGGGTTGGAGTGTAACTCTGTTGTTTGGGTTGGAGTGTAACTCTGTTGTTTAGGTTGGAGTGTAACTCTGTTGTTTAGGTTGGAGTATAACTCTGTTGTTTGGGTTGGAGTGTAACTCTGTTGTTTAGGTTGGAGTGTAACTCTGTTGTTTAGGTTGGAGTATAACTCTGTTGTTTAGGTTGGAGTGTAACTCTGTTGTTTAAGTTGGAGTGTAACTATGTTGTTTGGGTTGGAGTGTAACTGTTGTTTAGGTTTGAGTGTAACTGTTGTTTGGGTTGGAGTGTAACTCTGTTGTTTAGGTTGGAGTGTAACTGTTGTTTAGGTTGGAGTGTAACTATGTTGTTTGGGTTACAGTGGGGCTGTGGGGTTGGAGTGGTTGGAGTGGGGATCCAGAGAGGACAGAGGTGGTCCTTCACCCTCAGGTCCAGGAGAAGGCCCCCAGCCAGTGGGCACTACATCTTCATGATTAAAAGAGCCTTCTGAGTGACTGCCTTTTGTGTGTGTGACTGGTGTGTGTGTGTGTGTGTGTGTCTGTGTGACCGGTGGTCTCTCTCTGTGCAGTCTCCCTTGTCTGAAGGATGTTAACACTCAGACTGTATAAATGAAAAACCAGGAGCACCATGGAAACTAATCCTGTCCTTTTCTTACACGTCATTCACAGCTGGGGAAGGGGAGATAGTGGGAGGGGGGAGACGGGGGAGGTGAGGTGGGAGGTGATAGGGGGAAGTGGGGGAGTTGAGAGGGTGAAACTGGGAGGGGGAGGTGAGAGGTGGAGGTGAGTGGGGGAGGAGAGGGGGAGGTGAGTGGGGGAGGAGAGAGGGAGGTGAGAGATGGGGAGATGGGATGGGGAGAGAGGGCTAGACAGGGTTAGGTGGGGCTAGATGGGGAGAGAGGGCTAGACAGGGTTAGGTGGGGCTAGATGGGGAGAGAGGGCTAGACAGGGTTAGGTGGGGCTAGATGGGGAGAGAGGGCTAGACAGGGTTAGGTGGGGCTAGATGGGGAGAGAGGGCTAGACAGGGTTAGGTGGGGCTAGATGGGGAGAGAGGGCTAGACAGGGTTAGGTGGGGCTAGATGGGAGAGAGGGCTAGACAGGGTTAGGTGGGGCTAGATGGGGAGACAGAGCTAGATGGAGTTAGATGGGGGAGACAGGGATAGATGGGGCTAAATGGGGCTAGTTGGGGCTAGATGGGGAGACAGGGATAGATGGGGCTAAATGGGGATGATGGGGAGACAGGGCTAGATGGGGCTAAATGGGGATGATGGGGAGACAGGGCTAGATGGGGCTAAATGAGGCTAGTTGGGGCTAGATGGGGGAGACAGGGCTAGATGGGGCAAGATGGGGGTGACAGGGCTAGATGGAGCTAGCTGGGGCTAGATGGGGAGAAAGGGCTAGATGGGGGAGACAGGGCTAGATGGGGCTAGATGGGGAGACAGGGCTAGATGGGGCTAGATGGGGCTAGATGGAGAGACAAGGCTAGATGGGGGAGACAGGGCTAGATGAGGCTAGATGGGGCTAGATGGGGAGACAGGGCTAGATGGGGGAGACAGGGCTAGACGGGGCTAGATGGGGGACACGGGGCTAGATGGGGCTAGATAGGGTTGGATGGGACAGTGTTAACTTCCCAGGGGGAAAAGGGTCCCTTTCACACTACTGTATAGTATGTTACAATAACACGCTTCATTCCTGGTGGGCTTGGAACAAAGGAGGCTTCTTGGATTCACATGTATCTCAGGGGTGATGTTATTCCACAGTGTTCACAGTATACCACATGGTGCCTGTCAACTGGTAAATAATGGAGAGAGTACACACATATGCGTTGGCTTTGTGTTGAGATTTCATCTTGTATACTAGCCTGAAATGTACTATAAAATGGGTCAAGACAGATTTGATTGTTGGCAACAAAGACACTAGTCCTCCCCTATAATGACTACTGGAACACCTCACCCTAGAGTTCAGAACAGATCAATTGTATGGTTCATCTGAGTTAATTGCAATTATACAATAGACTGGGGGAGGGCAACATGTTCAGCATATGGGATATGGGACGTCTGGTCGCAATTAATCAGGTGTCAAGTCATGACAAAGGAAATGTGTGTTTGCAATGACACGCTACATGGTCCCTTAAACAGCCTTACCACTTAATGAAGACGTTTGTCATTTTCTGTGAGTACTACAGCGCCAGACACTGCAGAACACACACACACACACACACACACAAAATAACCATATGGCTAATACATCACTGTGGTTTCACACACCATGGAAGGTGTGATATAGAATAGGCCTAACAATAAAATGAGGATGGTCATACGCTGAAAATAGGCTTTGAGGCAGATTAGTTTACACACTCTGTTCTGTGGTGAATGGCAATGAATGGAGGACGATTCTGTGTGAATGGGAATGAATGGAGGATGATTCTGTGGTGAATGGGAATGAATGGAGGATGATTCTGTGGTGAATGGGAATGAATGGAGGACGATTCTGTGGTGAATGGGAGTGAATGGAGGACGATTCTGTGGTGAATGGGAGTGAATGGAGGACGATTCTGTGGTGAATGGGAGTGAATGGAGGATGATTCTGTGGTGAATGGGAATGAATGGAGGACGATTCTGTGGTGAATGGAGGACGATTCTGTGGTGAATGGGAATGAATGGAGGACGATTCTGTGGTGAATGGGAGTGAATGGAGGACGATTCTGTGGGGAATGGGAATTAATGGAGGACGAATCTGTGTGAATGGGAATGAATGGAGGATGATTCTGTGGTGAATGGGAATGAATGGAGGATGATTCTGTGGTGAATGGGAATGAATGGAGGACGATTCTGTGGTGAATGGGAGTGAATGGAGGACGATTCTGTGGTGAATGGGAGTGAATGGTGTCATGAGCCCTCTCACTCCACCGGGTTACCACCTTAATTGGTTTCCACTATCTTCCACTCTGCTCACCTCCCTCTCTCTACTCAGCCTAACTAGCTCCACCTGTCCCTGCTCTGCTCGGCTCTAATTACTCTGCCAGCTGCGCTGCATTACCCACTAACCTCTCCCAGTATTTAAGGCCCTGTCTTTCAGCTCTCCGGTGTCAGATCGTCTGCAAAGCTCACACCCGAACCTGTTTGCTCGCGCTTCTGGCTCACCCTGGTTTTGTGACCCCGGACCTGCCTGTTTTTTGGATACTCTTCTGCCTCAGGAGATCCAGACCTGCTTCTGCCATTACGACTCCTGACTACTCTTCAATCCCGGTAACTCTGACCAGCCTTCTGCCTTGCTACTACGTATTTTGGTTTTCCCTTGAACTGTACTGCTGCCTGGTTTCATTCCGCCCTGTTGTGTCTGTGTCTCCCCCAGGACTTCTGGACCACCCACCACCGGCTTCATAGGACGCATCGCTGCCACTGGGGGGGGCACAGACCCAGCGCTTTGGACGGGATCCCTGTTACCCCTGGAGCCTTCATTCACTCCCTACTTCCCTTTTCCCTTAAGTTTAATAAACTTTCTGGTGTGACGCAATTGTGGTCCTCTGGTCGTCTGTCTGAACCGTGACAGTACGATCTGACCATTATGGACTCAGCGCACACTTTCCCCGACATGGAAACCGATGAGCATGAGCAGCAGTTCCAGCAGCAGCAACAACAACTCGCCATGATCATTCAACTCCTCACCAACCTTACCCCAGCCAGTCTGCCCACCAGCCCAGCCCCCGAGTTACCTGCCCGGTCATTGCAGCCGCTGCTCCGAACCCAAGATTGGAAACCCCGAGCGGTTCAACGGCGATTCAACCCAGGTCCGGCCATTCCTGACTAGCTGCCGACTTCAGTTCTCCTTGCAGCCAAGGACCTTCGCCACGGAGGGGGCTAAAGTTGGGTATGCCATCACTCACCTGACGGGCCGAGCTCGACTCTGGGGAACAGCAGAGTTCGAACGTCAAACCCCCGCATGTGCAACCTTCGACCTGTTTGCTGAGGAGATGCTGAAGGTGTTTGACCTGGATTCACCCACCGCAGAGGCGTCTCGTGAACTGTTCAGTATTCGACAAGGCAGACGTACAGTCGCAGACCATTCCATCGACTTCCGAACCCTGGCTAGACGAAGTTCTTGGAACACACCATCGTTGGTGGACGCGTTCTTCCATAGTTTGGCTGACTATATCAAGGACGAGTTGGTCTCCCATGAACTGCCTTCCACTCTTGATGAAGCCATCGCACTGACTGTCAGGATCGACAGAAGGATACAGACCCGTCGTCGTGAGAGGGGGCGCCAAGGTCCACCTACTACCGGCATTCGGAGAGATCCGACTGGGCTCCTGTCATCTACTGCCACTCACCCAGGTCAGCTTGATCAGTCTGAGCCTATGGAGATTGGGCGAGCCTCCCTCACTCCTGCAGAGCGCCAGCGCCGCTTCACCTCAAACCTCTGCCTCTATTGTGGAGGTGATGGACATCGTGTGGTAACCTGCCCTTTAAAGGGCCGAAGCTCACCGGGCGTAGGGGGAGTCCGGTGAGTTCAATGACCATCCAGTCCTCCGACCGCAAACCCCTGCTGCAAGTTCACCTCCGCCTCTCTGACTCAACTCACACCCTGGCTGCTCTGGTGGATTCTGGCGCCGAAGCCAACATAATGGACATCAAGCTGGCACGCCAACTGGGACTGGAGAACCTCCGTTTGACACCTCCTATTCCTGCCCGGGCACTGGACGGACACTTACTCGGATCGGTCACTCATGTCACGGCCCCGGTCTCGATGGGTCTGTCCGAAAACCATCAAGAAACTATCCAGTTTCACCTGCTCCCCTCTCCAGGCCAACCCCTCATCCTGGGTTACCCATGGCTCCGCCCGGCACAACCCTCAGCTCGACTGGGTGACCGGGGTGATCAGGGAGTGGGGGAGAGGACTGCCACCGAACCTGCCTGCTTGCTGCCGCACTACCCCTCGGCCAGTACCTACTAACTCCGCTCCTGACCTCTCCAATGTCCCAGAATGCTACCATGGTCTCAGAGAGGTGTTTAACAAAGCAAGAGCCACATCTCTGCCCCCTCACCGACCGTACGACTGTGCCATCGACCTCCTCCCTGGAACAGCTCCTCCAAGGGGTCGTCTTTATTCGTTGTCTGCTCCTGAAAGAAAGTCCATGGAGGACTACATCAATGGCTCTCTGTCCGCAGGATTAATCCGTTCATCTTCATCTCCTGCTGGTGCTGGCTTCTTCTTTGTGGGGAAGAAGGACGGATCTCTTCGCCCCTGCATCGACTACAGGGGACTCAACGACATCACAGTGAAAAACCGTTACCCTCTGCCTCTGCTCACCTCTGCTTTTGAGTTGCTCCAGGAGCCACTGTTTTTACCAAGTTGGATCTCAGAAACGCTTACCACCTAGTGCGGATCCGGGAGGGAGATGAATGGAAAACCGCATTCAATACACCAACAGGCCACTACGAGTATCTGGTTATGCCTTTTGGCCTCACCAATGCTCCTGCTGTGTTCCAGGCTCTAGTGAATGATGTACTGCGGGACATGTTAAACAAGTTTGTCTTCGTTTACCTGGATGACATCTTAATTTACTCCAGAAACCTGTCTGAACACACCCGCCATGTCCAGCAAGTCCTTCATCGTCTTCTGGAGAATTCCCTCTACGCCAAGGCAGAGAAATGTGAGTTTCACGTCAAGACAGTGGCCTTCCTGGGGTACATAGTGGCAGAAGGAAGTATCCAAATGGATCCTGCCAAAGTATCAGCAGTCACTTCATGGCCAGTTCCGGAGAACAGAAAGAAGCTGCAACAGTTTCTGGGGTTTGCTAACTTCTATAGGAAGTTTATCCGGAACTACAGTACCGTTGCTGCCCCTCTCACTGCTCTAACCAGCACCAAGCAACCCTTCACCTGGACCCCAGCAGCCGACAAAGCCTTCAGTACCCTCAAGGTGAGGTTCACCTCCGCTCCCATCCTCCAGATGCCTGATGTGGACCGGCAATTCATTGTGGAGGTGGACGCCTCGGATGTGGGAGTTGGTGCTGTGATTTCTCAGTGGGCTGCGGAGGATAGGAAGCTCCATCCCTGTGCCTTTTTCTCACGTCGGTTGTCCCCCTCTGAGTGCAATTACGACATAGGGAACCGTGAGCTGCTGGCTGTGAAGCTTGCCTTGGAGGAGTGGCGTCACTGGCTGGAGGGGTCCACCATTCCATTTCTCGTTTGGACCGATCATAAGAACTTGGAGTACATCCGCACGGCCAAACGGTTGAACTCCAGGCAGTCCCGCTGGGCCCTGTTCTTCACCAGGTTTAATTTCACTCTGTCATACCGGCCTGGATCACGCAACACCAAGCCAGACGCCCTCTCCCGTCAATTCCAGAAGGATGACACCCCCTCCAAGGACCCTGTGTCGATTCTGCCAAGTCCCTGCATCGTTGCAGCTCTGACCTGGGCTGTTGAGGAACAGGTGCTGGAGGCTCTCCGTAACCAGCCAGGTCCCAGCACTTGCCCAGCTGACCGCCTTTTGTCCCCCGAAGACCTGAGGTCCCAGGTCATTCAGTGGGGACATGACTCCCGCCTAGCTTGTCACCCTGGCTCCACCCGCACTTACAACCTGCTCGCCCAGAGGTTCTGGTGGCCCTCTCTGAGGAAGGATGTACGGGAATTCGTCCAAGCCTGCCCCATCTGCAACCAACACAAGTCGTCCTGCCAGCCCCCAGCCGGATTGCTGCAGCCCCTGCCTGTGCCCAGACGTCCCTGGTCTCACATCGCCCTTGACTTTGTCACGGGGCTGCCCCCTTCAAGTGGCATGACCGTCATTCTCACCATCGTTGACCGTTTCAGCAAGATGGCACACTTCATTCCCCTCCCCAAGCTCCCAACCGCCAAGGAGACCGCCCAGGTGGTCCTGGAACACGTCTTCCGGATCCACGGACTGCCAAGGGATGTTGTTTCTGACCGTGGTCCACAATTCTCCTCCGCTTTTTGGAAGGAGTTCTGTCACCTGCTGGGAGCCACAGTCAGTCTGACTTCCGGATTCCATCCCCAATCCAATGGGCAGTCAGAGCGGGCTAATCAGGAGCTCGAGAAGGCACTGCGATGCATGACTTCACGCAACCCCCACTCCTGGTCGCAGCAATTGACATGGGTGGAGTACGCACACAATTCTCTGACCTGCTCTGCCATCGGTATGTCCCCTTTCCAATGTGTTTATGGATACCAGCCTCCTCTATTTGCCAGCCAGGAGGAGGAGGTTACTTGCCCATCTGCACTTGCTTTTGCCCGTCGATGTCGCCGCACCTGGTCACAAGCCCGAGCCACACTCCTCAGGTCCGTTGCCAGCTACACTACCGGGGCCAACCGTCGGAGAATTCCTGCTCCCACCTACCATGTTGGTCAAAGGGGTGTGGTTGTCATCGAAGAACCTGCCACTCAGGGTGGAGTCGCAGAAGCTGGCACCTCGGTTCATTGGCCCATTCCCTATCATAAGAGTGATTAGCCCAACTGCTGTCCGGCTCCAACTGCCTAATTCCCTGAGGGTGCACCCCACTTTCCATGTGTCTAAGATTAAGCCCATCCATGAGAGTCCGCTGGTCCCTGCTGCGCCTGGTCCTCCTCCTCCACGGCTCGTCGATGGTGGTCTGGTTTACACCGTCCGCCGCCTGCTTCGGTCCAGACGGAGGGGTAGGGGTCTCCAGTACCTCATTGACTGGGAGGGCTATGGACCTGAGGAGAGGACCTGGGTGCCAGCTAGTCGGATTGTGGATAGGACTCTCATCACCGCTTTCCACCAACGGCATCCTGATCAACCTGCAATCCGTAGGGGCCGCCCCAGAGGGGTCCCTAACCGTCCGGCCCGCTCGGCTTCCTGTCCTGTGCCTGATCCTGTCTCGGGACCTGTCCCATCTCCCCGACCACGGCCCTCCGGCTTCCTCCGAGGATGAGGACGTTCACTCGGACCGTTCGGAGGAGTTCTAGCCCTCCTCCGGCTCCCCTCCTCGCCCGGCGTGGTGTTGCTCTTGGGACTTCTGGGGCCGTCCCTTGGGGGGTTCTGTCATGAGCCCTCTCACTCCACCGGGTTACCACCTTAATTGGTTTCCACTATCTTCCACTCTGCTCACCTCCCTCTCTCTACTCAGCCTAACTAGCTCCACCTGTCCCTGCTCTGCTCGGCTCTAATTACTCTGCCAGCTGCGCTGCATTACCCACTAACCTCTCCCAGTATTTAAGGCCCTGTCTTTCAGCTCTCCGGTGTCAGATCGTCTGCAAAGCTCACACCCGGAACCTGTTTGCTCGCGCTTCTGGCTCACCCTGGTTTTGTGACCCCGGACCTGCCTGTTTTTTGGATACTCTTCTGCCTCAGGAGATCCAGACCTGCTTCTGCCATTACGACTCCTGACTACTCTTCAATCCCGGTAACTCTGACCAGCCTTCTGCCTTGCTACTACGTATTTTGGTTTTCCCTTGAACTGTACTGCTGCCTGGTTTCATTCCGCCCTGTTGTGTCTGTGTCTCCCCCCCAGGACTTCTGGACCACCCACCACCGGCTTCATAGGACGCATCGCTGCCACTGGGGGGCACAGACCCAGCGCTTTGGACGGGATCCCTGTTACCCTGGAGCCTTCATTCACTCCCCTACTTCCCTTTTCCCTTAAGTTTAATAAACTTTCTGGTGTGACGCAATTGTGGTCCTCTGGTCGTCTGTCTGAACCGTGACAGAATGGAGGACGATTCTGTGGTGAATGGGAGTGAATGGAGGATGATTCTGTGGTGAATGGGAATGAATGGAGGACGATTCTGTGGTGAATGGAGGACGATTCTGTGGTGAATGGGAATGAATGGAGGACGATTCTGTGGTGAATGGGAGTGAATGGAGGACGATTCTGTGGGGAATGGGAATTAATGGAGGACGAATCTGTGGTGAATGGGAATGAATGGAGGATGATTCTGTGGTGATTCTGTGGTGAATGGGAATGACTGGAGGACGATTCTGTGGTGAATGGAGGACGATTCTGTGGTGAATGGGAATGAATGGAGGATGATTCTGTGGTGAATGGGAATGAATGGAGGACGATTCTGTGGTGAATGGGAATGAATGGAGGATGATTCTGTGGTGAATGGGAATGAATGGAGGATGATTCTGTGGTGAATGGGAATGAATGGAGGACGATTCTGTGCAGGGAAATGATAGAATAGTGCCAGTTGACCAGAAGCTTCCACCTGCCATTGTTGTAGAGCTGCTACTGGACATACTGTACTAACAGATGGTTGGTCTATAGCTCCTGTACTAACAGATGATTGGTCTATAGCTCCTGTACTAACAGATGGTTGGTCTATAGCTCCTGTACTAACAGATGGTTGGTCTATATCTCCTGTACTAACAGATGATTGGTCTATAGCTCCTGTACTAACAGATGATTGGTCTATAGCTCCTGTACTAATAGATGATTGTTCTATAGTTCCTGTACTAACAGATGATTGGTCTATAGCTCCTGTACTAACAGATGATTGGTCTATAGTTCCTGTACTAACAGATGATTGGTCTATAGCTCCTGTACTAACATATGATTGGTCTATAGTTCCTGTACTAACAGATGATTGGTCTATAGCTCCTGTACTAACAGATGGTTGGTCTATAGCTCCTGTACTGAAGACGGTTCTTTACGTCACTTTGACAACAATGTGAGGCGTGTGTGTGTGTGTGTGTGAGACTGGATGCAGAGAGAAGGGGAATGACTGATTACTTTTCACATGTACCTCTGACGTATAGAGTCTTGGTATAATGAGAGCTGCTTTTGATCACCCAGTGAAAGGACCATCATGTAAATGTTCAATTTAAATAATCCCCTATAATTTTTAATTGAATGCCAAATGAAAATCGCTATCAATCACCTGGCAGGAGTATAAAACTAACACATTGCGTGCTTTCTGTAGGCTATAATATACTCAGACAGTATAGTAGCCTATATGTCTCAATTCTCAGTCATAGTGCTGTCTGTCTGTCTACCAGTGTGTGGAGCACCAGGAAGTGTGTTAACCCCCTATTTTGGGGGACAAAGGGGTTGCTTTTATTCTGCCAGCGTGTGCGATGCAGGCGTAATGAGGGGTGGGGGTGTGTGTGCAGTGCAGGCACAGGGAGGGGTGGGGGAGAGAGGGAGAGGGGGGGAGAGGGAGAGGGGGGAGGAGGGGTATACAGACTGGGCGTGAGGAAACACTGTGTTCACCGGCAGCGCCGCGACTTTCCTGATATCAATCAATCAATCAATTTTATTTTATATAGCCCTTCTTACATCAGCTAATATCTCGAAGTGCTGTACAGAAACCCAGCCTAAAACCCCAAACAGCTAGTAATGCAGGTGTAGAAGCACGGTGGCTAGGAAAAACTCCCTAGAAAGGCGAAAACCTAGGAAGAAACCTAGAGAGGAACCAGGCTATGAGGGGTGGCCAGTCCTCTTCTGGCTGTGCCGGGTGAAGATTATAACAGAACCATGCCAAGATGTTCAAAAATGTTCATAAGTGACAAGCATGGTCAAATAATAATCAGGAATAAATCTCAGTTGGCTTTTCATAGCCGATCATTAAGAGTTGAAAACAGCAGGTCTGGGACAGGTAGGGGTTCCATAACCGCAGGCAGAACAGTTGAAACTGGAATAGCAGCAAGGCCAGGCGGACTGGGGACAGCAAGGAGTCACCACGGCCGGTAGTCCCGACGTATGGTCCTAGGGCTCAGGTCTCTCAGTTGGCTTTTCATAGCCGATCATTAAGAGTTGAAAACAGCAGGTCTGGGACAGGTAGGGGTTTCGTAACCGCAGGCAGAACAGTTGAAACTGGAATAGCAGCAAGGCCAGGATAGGATTAGGCTTCACACACACACACACACACACACACACACACACACACACACACGGCAAGGTGAATATTGCCTTAAATCATAATGAGACTAGGCCTACATACAGTGTTGTGTCATTAATACACTATGTAATTTGAACGTTACAATTGACTTGTTCTCATCAGACAAGGCAATAATGCATTCTTAGTGTCTGTATTCTAAATGTATGCTGTTCATTGTTGTCCTCTGAGAATATGAAAGTTTGATAGTGTCATATACTGTAGACCTTTAATGTTGTACAGCTGATCTACAGACTGGTAGATTGAATTAGTTTTCATTCTCTCTCTGAAAGATGTGAAGTATCCTCTATATTCCCACTACTTTAATGTTGTGCAGCTGATCTACAGACTGGTAGTTATAGTATCTCATATCATATAAACAGAACACATGCGCACACACACACACACACACACACACACACACACACACACACACACACACACACACACACACACACACACACACACACACACACACACACACACACTCACCTCATCTCACCTCACCTCTAGCCAGAGAGGAATGGCCAGTTTTGTGTTAATGATGGCCCTATGTGACGTTATGCTTGATATATAATATATAATGTGTGTGTGTGATGGAAGGGAGACACATGGCCAGGCTTCTTCATGTGGCACGAGTCCTCAGCTCTCAGTACTCGATCAGAGCGGATGTGGAAGCTGTGTGGAGGCTCTCTGTGTGTGTGTGTGTGGATTTCCCATAAAGCATCATTCATATGTGGCTACGGTTCCTTTCTCCTCTCCTCTCTTCCCGCTCTGTGATGATGAAGCGGTTTTAGATTTATCACTCAATAATACATGCTCTCTCTCTGATTCCCGCACACAACCCTTTTATTTTTTAATATGCCGGGTTCTCTCTCTCTCTCCTGCTCTCGCTTCCTCATCTCTCCTCCTCCACCCTCTCTCTCTCTCTCTCTGCCTTTCTCTCTCTCTGCCTTTCTCTCTCTCTCTCTCTCTCTCTCTCTCTCTCTCTCTCTCTCTCTCTCTCTCTCTCTCTCTCTCTCTCTCTCTCTCTCTCTCTCTCTCTCTCGCTGCCTTTCTGTCTCTCTCACCCCCCCTCTCTCTCTCTCTCTCTGCCTTTCTGTCTCTCTCTCTCCTTCTCCCCCATCTCTCTCTTTCTCTCTCTCTCTCTCTCTCTCTCTCTCTCTCTCTCTCTCTCTCTCTCTCTCTCTCTCTCTCTCTCTCTCCCTCTCCCCCTTTCTCTCTCCATCTCTCCCACCCCACCCCACTCTCTCGCTCGCTCTGTCTCTCTCTCTCTCTGTCTCCATAGTAACGGTGTAGGGCTTGGGGTCAGGCCTGTGTAGTTGGAGCATGTTTGCTTTTCTCTGCAGCTGCTGCTGATGGCTTCATGGGGAGGCCTGCATCCCAAATGGCACCATATTCCCTATGCAGTGCACTACTTTTGACCAGGGCCCATAGGGCTCTGGACCAAAGTAGTGCACTATGTAGGGAATAGGGTGCCATTCATGACGCATCTCAGGAGAATGGAAGAAGGCTTTTCTGATGTGGTTTAATCAAACCGAGAGTTAAAAAGGGGTAGATGTATAGGTTACTTATATAAGTTACTGTATGAGCTAACTACAGTTATAATGTCCTTGTTATATGTTTATAAAAATATCTGGTTATAAATGCTTGTTGTCTGTCATGTTCTTTCTCACAATTGGGAAAATAACGACTTGTTTCACTGGGAATTATGATAAGGTATTCATAGTCATGAAGTGTGTGTGTGTATATTTTTCAAGATATTTTACCATAATAAGACACCCAGATGCACACACTCTGTCCTGTGTCTTGTCTTTTCTTCTTGCCATTGGATTATCTCTTTGATTTTCTGTTTTGATGAGAGAGCTAAGCTCCCTTGAAGTTCTATTTTTAGTCCTTTTGTCACTCAGGTGAAAGAGATTCTTGCACGTACAGATGTAGGATCTTTATTTGATGACTCTTTAGTTGCTGAGAATTTTCCTGCACAACAGGAAATACAAACTTGTAGTGTATTTGAGTTTAAAAAATGCTTCTAAAGTTTGTAATTTCCACTTTGCTCTAACGAGAAAATGTATCGACCTCTACAATGAATTAGAATCCACATAATAATTAAAATGTCCTGTTGCTGCAGGATTATTTCCCTGCTGTAGTAAACTGGATCAAATTAAGATCCTACATCTGTAATAAGTTGATTTCTAGGGCATGCAGAACAATGCGATGTGAACTAGATACCCCTGTACATTTTACAACCCTTACTACCTTACACTACGGCATTTGTTACATTCCTCTGTGCCTTTTCCTGCTCTGCTTTAGTTCTTCCTTTCTGTCAGAACAGATACATTATGGTGGGAGGGCCAAGCTTGTGTCTAACGCTCATTCATTTGTCTTCCAGGTCTGAAGTCATTCTCAGCAGTCAGAGTGTGTGGATACATCCAACTGCAGGATAAACCCTTTTGATTGGATCCCCACAGGTAAGACCAACCTTTAAGTATCTGTCATGGCTGAAATGGATTATATTTGTTGGGGGAATCAATCTGTTCCTTAACATGTATTTGTTTAATGTATTTACACTTTCATATGTTACTCTCAGCACTCTCAAACGACAGTATGTATTGGGCTTACCTAACTACTGGCAAATACACTGAGTAAAGCACACCTTCCTAATATTGAGTTGCATTTTGTCCTCAGAATAGCCGTCATTCGTCGGGGTATGGACTCTACAAGGTGTCAAAAGCGTTCCACAGGGATGCTGACCCATGTTTACTCCAACGCTTCCCACAGTTGTGTCAAGTTGGCTGAATGTCCTTTGGGTGGTGGACCATTCTTGATACACACGGGAAACTGTTGAGCGTGAAAAACCCAGCAGCGTTGCAGTTCTTGACACAAACCGATGCTCCTGGCACCTACTACCATACCCCGTTCAAAGGCACTTAAATATTTTGTCTTGCCCATTCACCCTCTGAATGGCACACATACACAATCCATGTCTCAATTGTCTCAAGGCTTAAAACTCTTTTTTTTTTTTACCTGTCTCCTCCCCTTCATCTACACTGATTGAAGTGGATTTAACAAGTGACCAATAAGGGATCATAGCTTTCACCTGGATTCACCTGGTCAGTCTATGTCATTTAAAGAGCATGTTAATCTTAATGTTTTGTCCACTCAGTGTATGTACATACAGCCTCTGGATTCATTGCAGTGCCAGTTGCCACACTCTCAGAAAGAAAGAGTGCTATGGGAAACCATTTGTCCCTGTAGGAGAACCCTCTAAAAACTGTAGGAGAACCCCAAAAGGGTTCAAAGTGATCCAAAAAGAGTAAGGGTTCTATCTGGAGCCTTTTTCAGAGGGTTCTCATACAGGGACAAATGGTTCTATCTGGAACCTTTTCAGAGGGTTCTCCTACAGGGACAAATGGTTCTATATGGAACTTTTTCTGAGGGTTCTCCTACAGGGAAAAGTGGTTCTATATGGAACTTTTTCAGAGGGTTCTCCTACAGGGACAACTTGTTCTATATGGATCTTTATTTCTGAGAGTGCACTTGCCTTGTCTCAGTCTCTCAGAAGAGAGGTTGTTGGGTTTTTTGCTGGTTGGTTGCTGGTTGGTTGTTGGTTGGTTGCTGGTTGGTTGTTGGTTGGTTACTGGTTGGTTGTTGGTTGGTTGTTGGTTGGTTGCTGGTTGGTTGTTTGGTGGTTACTGGTAGTTGGTTGTGTGGCCATCACTTGTCTGTGGTCGTCTTATCAGTGGCCATGGGCTCAGCCAGAGAAGGAACCCTGTAGGGTGGATCCATACAGGCCCAGTGTGTGTGCGTGTGTGTGTGTGTGTGTGTGTGTGTGTGTTTGCGCACATGTGTGTGTCTGTTTATTTTATATATTTTTATTTTACCTTTATTTAACTAGGCAAGTCAGTTAAGAACAAATTCTTATCTACAATGACGGCCTACACCGGCCAAACCCGGACGACGCTGGGCCAATTGTGCGCCGCCCTATGGGACTCCCAATCACGGCCGGTTGTAATACAGACTGGAATCGAACCAGGGGGTCTGTAGTGACTCCTCAAGCACTGAGATGCAGTGTCTTAGACCGCTGTGCCCCTCGGGAGTCTGTGTTCACCATGGGGAACAGAATCAGATACCAATGAACTTACAGGATGACACAGTGTATGACTTTGATGTGAATCTGGTCTACTCAGTGAACACACACCAGAGAAGGCCCAGCCACTCCTCAGGCTTCAGTGGGCATTTCAATATTATAATGTCTTCATGCCAGTTACAGCGTACGCACCAATTCCCTTCCCCTTAAAGGGCACAGTGGTTTGGAGGACAAAAAATAGCTTTTAATCATGAACCATACTTCTCTCTGTTATGGAGTCAGTGCTTTCACTAGTAGTGCTTTATTGAGTCATTTATCTTTTTAAATGCATAAATTGTGAATTCCCTGAAATAACGTAGCACTTTATTACGAGCTGTCAGTGTCTCACTTACATTGACGTCAACAATTACACACTAAGAAATCTGTTCCTGTTTACAACCATCTTTTATCTGCAGGTTTCCAAATCAAGATCAATATCCATTCTCTCTCAACTATTTTGTGTTATGTTGATCGGTGGCTATAAATTCCGGCAGCCAATCTGGGGAGATCTCATTGGATTTCATTGATATGCAGTGGCATTACACTGGAAGGTAAAAGCTATTGGTGAACAGATAGGCTACATATGGCCTCAGAGCCTCGGAGCGTGTCACTGTATTTAACAACGACATGAGTTACTATGGCACCAGTAACCCACCTTCCACATCCACAGTGTGTGTGTGTGTGTGTGTGTGTGTGTGTGTGTGTGTGTGGTACCTTCAGAGCAAAGCTGTTAGACCTTTATGGTTACAGTAATGACATGCTAAATGTTGCTATTACTGGTCATTCCACATAAAGACCTTGTCCTCTATCCACAGTCTAACCTGACACATCCCCCATTATCTCTCTCTCTCTCTCTCTCTCTCTCTCTCTCTCTCTCTCTCTCTCTCTCTCTCTCTCTCTCTCTCTCTCTCTCTCTCTCTCTCTCTCTCTCTGCTGGGGATGGTAAGGATAGGAGGACAGGAGGACGGCCTGGAGGACGAGTGTGAGTTGGCATCCCCCTCTCCCTCATCCCTCCATCTGTTCATCAAGCAGGATTAGTAGTCTGAGGGAGGTGGGTGAGGGGGCAGGTGATGGGTGAGGGAGGTGGAGGTGGGTGAGAGGGGGGATAGAGTGGAATCAGGGGATAGATCGTGTGAGAGGGGGCTGGAGAGAAGAGAGGTCCCAATCCCCATACAGTAATCCCCTCCTTCCTTCCCTTCCTTTCACACTCTCTAATGATACTGATCATGATATTATTAAGCACTAATAGTCCATTCATATCTATACTACAAAGTTCACGTGATGCGTAACCTTGACTGAGCTTTTAATAGTTATAACTAGGCTTTAGCTCAGAGGGCTAACATTGTCTAACATGGTTGTGAGGCACACAGACGACTCCAGGTTCGATACCTGGACTGTTACACACAGTCCAGTGTAGCACCATGCTGCAAACACCTACTGATACTGTGATTCATCACCTAGCACTGCAGAGGGTAGGAGCCTTCTCACCGCAGAGGGTAGGAGCATTTTCACTTCAGAAGGTAGGAGCATTCTCACTGCAGAGGGTAGGAGCCTTCTCACCGCAGAGGGTAGGAGCCTTCTCACCGCAGAGGGTAGGAGCCTTCTCACCGCAGAGGTTAGGAGCATTCTCAATGCAGAGGGTAGGAGCATTCTCACTGCAGAGGGTAGGAGCATTCTTCTGCTCCACTCTGAGGGAAACAAATGAGTCTGAGTCCTGGCAGACCTGGGTTCAGATACTATTTGAAATCTTTTGAATACTGCTTTAGCCTGTCTGGAGTACCAGATGGACAGGGTTCACATCAAGCCCAGCTAAAGTATTTGAAACCATTTCAAATTGTATTTGAACCCAGGTCTGACTCCTGGACAAAAATTCAGCACATCCCACCATCAAGCTATATTTGATGAGCTGTTTGCAATTAAAATGCAATGTACTAGACCTATCTCGTAACTCTCCTCCACTGAGGTTAGTGGGTGTGTGATGATGTCCCAGTCTATGTAGTGATTAGGAAGGAGCCCATCCTGCTTTCTCTCTCTCTGACAGGAGGTTTGTTCCTCTCTCTCGGTGCCTGTACGGCTGGAGGTTGGACTACTGCTGCTTTTCAGGAGCAGCGGAGGGGAAGTTATGTTTTTTTTTTAGTCATTTAGCAGACGCTCTTATCCAGAGCGACTTACAGTTAGTGCATACATAATTTTTTTTCATAGCCCCTGTGGGAATCGAACCCACAACCCTGGCGTGTTTAGGTTTCCCACATGCATCCTGACTATGTGGGGAGGAACCAATGTCCTGACTGGCTGGGGAGGAACCAATGTGGAGGTGTTGAGGTGATTTGTGACTCCCTCTGCAAAATGGTTCCATAAGGAAATATCTGTTTTGTTTGGGTTTGATTGGTTGTTTTTGTTTAATCCCTAACTGTCTAGTGATTTTCAACAGCAAATGTTGGACATTTGGCATGGTGTTTTGTTTTTAGTGCTCTAGGATTTGATAGAAAATGTTGGACACCATCTGTGGTCTGTGGTCATCCATCCCTCCATCCCTCCATCCCTCCACCTCTCCATCCTTCCTATCCATCCATCCCTCCATTCCTCCACCCTTCCTATCCCTCCATCCCTCCATTCCTCCACCCTTCCTATCCCTCCATCCCTCCATTCCTCCACTCTTCCTATCCCTCCATCCCTCCATTCCTCCACCCTTCCTATCCCTCCATCCCTCCATTCCTCCACCCTTCCTATCCCTCCATTCCTCCACCCTTCCTATCCCTCCATCCCTCCATTCCTCCACCCTTCCTATCCCTCCATCCCTCCATTCCTCCACCCTTCCTATCCCTCCATTCCTCCACCCTTCCTATCCCTCCATCCCTCCATTCCTCCACCCTTCCTATCCCTCCATCCCTCCATTCCTCCACCCTTCCCATCCCTCCATTCCTCCACCCTTCCTATCCCTCCATCCCTCCATTCCTCCACCCTTCCTATCCCTCCATTCCTCCACCCTTCCTATACCTCCATCCCTCCATCCCTCCACCCTTCCTATCCCTCCATCCCTCCATTCCTCCACCCTTCCTATCCCTCCATCCCTCCATTCCTCCACCCTTCCCATCCCTCCATTCCTCCACCCTTCCTATCCCTCCATTCCTCCACCCTTCCTATCCCTCCATCCCTCCATTCCTCCACCCTTCCTATCCCTCCATCCCTCCATTCCTCCACCCTTCCCATCCCTCCATTCCTCCACCCTTCCCATCCCTCCATTCCTCCACCCTTCCCATCCCTCCATTCCTCCACCCTTCCCATCCCTCCATTCCTCCACCCTTCCTATCCCTCCATCCCTCCATCCCTCCACCCTTCCTATCCCTCCATCCCTCCATTCCTCCACCCTTCCTATCCCTCCATCCCTCCATTCCTCCACCCTTCCTATCCCTCCATCCCTCCATTCCTCCACCCTTCCTATCCCTATGCATTTTCAGTGGAACCAGCACATCAACGTCATGGTTTCACAATAGGTCTGTGGGGAGGCCAGTGTGTCTGTGTGCTGACCATCAGCACTATCCCAAAGCCCCACAGAACAGAGACAGAGCCCTGTAGAGAAAGACCAGAGGATTGTGTGGATGCTGCTGGAATGACTGACCCCATCCAGCCATTAGTAGGCAGGCTGTGTGTTAGTGAAAGGGCTGAGGTCATTTATTTTAACTGGGGCGCTAGCCACGCTATGATCAGAGGCCTAGTTCAACAATGAGACTGTGAGGTTTTGCACTGTGAGGCTCGGTTTCCTAACAAGAGGTGTTGGTGTAGTGTGTGTGTGTGTTGGTGTCATTGGTTGCCAAGGCTTTTCTGTGTGGAAACAAATTGAAACAACATACAGGACCATGAGAGATCCAATCAGTAAAACCAGCATACCTTGACTCACCTTGTACTTGCAGAGGAAAAGTTATTATACGTTTGACAATATATCCTCACTCACATCCGCAGGACTTAGTAACTCAATGGAAGGTGTTTGCTTAACGGCATATCTTCTTCACAAAACGTACAGTTCATACTTGTGAAATGAATGGGCTGTTTCCATGAGGCTTAAACTGTCTCTTTTTACCCCCGATGTGAAGGAAAGTGTAACTATCTATTGTCTGCGGAACAAATGAGTGTTTGTAAATAATACTTCACTTTATACACCAGTGATCGCTCTGTGAATAGTGGCATATTTCCCTGTGGATTACTTAAGAAATGTTACCCCTTATATTTTCTTTATACAGCAACTGTCAAAGCATTAGACCTGAAGAAGTGACACATTATTGGTTACTGTAGTCCAAAGTAGCTAATGTAGCTCTCCTCAGATTCAGGCTAGCATGCATGGCCTTCTTTGACTCAGTCAAGTGGTGCTTCAGTGTCTAAAACCAACTCCAGCTTTCTCACTGAGAGCTGAGTGTCTGAGAGCTGTATTTAGACTGAAATCCCTCTCAGAGTTGACATGAAGATGGGTATGTTGGTGTCTCTTTGTGTCTCCTCTCCTTGGTAACAGAGTAGGAATTCGGAGACCACACAGCGTTGCCATGGATACGGCGTAGTGATCTTGGAAGTGACGCTCCGGCTCACTCCCCAGCTCTTGACCCTGAGGTCTCAGTTACCCACAGTGTCACTGGGCAGAAAAGGGACTACTTTTCCCATCAAAGACAGTTCTTAGTGTTCAAACTCTCCCTGACCATTATGATATACATGGGTCAAAATGAATGAGAACTGAAGTCAGAGTCTCACTGTTGGTACGCATGCTTGGCATTGTGTTATTGTGTGTGTGTATGCATGCGTGCATGTGTGCGGACGTGTGTGTGTGCGGGCGCGAGTGTGACTGTGTGTCTGCATACATCCGCAGCTCCTCATGCATGCATGTGCGGCTGACACTCACACATGAGAACAATCAATAGACCTTCCACCTTGTGACACCAGTGGGGCTCTCCTCTGTGTGTGTGTTTCTGGGTGTGTGTGTGTGTCTCTGTGTGTGTGGCTGACCAGTCTCTGTGGACACTGCTGCAGTGGGCAGTGCATTAGCATGTGAATGGAAACCGTGAACAAACAGAGTGGGAGACCCAGGGGAGTATGAGAAGGGGTCCTCCATACATCCATATAGACATATCATAGAGTCTTTAAAGCTCTCATACAGCCCTACACACAAGCAGTGTTCTTAACGTAGAGACAGCCACTGTCTCAATCTGCTTAGTGCTCACCATACAGAATGATCTGGAAAACAATGAACGTGCAAAAACACACACGCACTTGTCATAGTCATATTAACAAAAAGTAAGTAGTTATGTTTGTTTATCGTCAGTGAATAGTTTTTATTTTAGCACTCAGGTTCTACTGAGTTGGCCAGAGTGGAGACTGAAATAAAAGCCTTTTTTAATATGGTGTCCAAATGGCCCACTATTCATTCACTATTTATTCACACAGAATTGCTTGCAGGGCCACATAAAAGGCAGCAAGATGTCCTTATTGTGTAGCTACACACATGAATTAAACCTTTTGTGTGTACAGTACAGTACTCGTTTGGGTCTTCTATGCTTCTCTGTAATAGCAGGCCCCAATTCATAGTGTAACCATATCAATCATCTACATACTGTGGCTCTCCTACAGAACAACACACTGACAGGTCTGCAGTACGGGGAATGAATGGCTAAACTGAATGGAGGAATGTATTTGCCTTAAGGTGTAAGAAACCTTTCAGCTGCTAATATGTCTAAATGTCTGATGTGTTGTGGTGCTGCCATATCGTCTACTCAGTTACTACAATGTATCTTCAGTTAGTTGCCATTAGGAGTAGATAGCGATGTATCTTCAGGCTTGTCTGTTAGTTAACAGTTAACTCAATGTGAGGACCAGGGTGTGTAAATAGGGAAGCCTGCAGCTCTTAACCTGCTGGGCAGCTAGCCACATCAGGGCATGGTTCACTCTAAGTGGAAAGGGTTGTCTTGTGGGGATAGCTCTTGGCTGGGGGTATAGGGCTGGGGGTAAAGGGTTGTCTTGTGGAGATAGCTCTTGGCTGGGGGTATAGGTCTGTGGAAAGGGTTATGGGATAGCTCTTGGCTGGGGGTATAGGGCTGGGGGTAAAGGGTTGTCTTGTGGGGATAGCTCTTGGCTGGGGGTATAGGTCTGGGGGTAAAGGGTTGTCTTGTGGGGATAGCTCTTGGCTGGGGGTATAGGGCTTGGCCTGGTGGTCTGGGTGTGTACCTAGCTTTACTGGTCCTGTGGCTGGGTTCTATGGCTCTGTGTGTCTAACCCTGCTTGGCCCTGTATGGCCTGAGACCCTCAGAGGAGTTCTATAATGGAACAGCCCATAGCTCTTCTGAATGAACCGTCATCCAGACTTAGCCTATTGCATGTTAGCAGGTAAAGCCAGGGGTGTGTCTGTTTCTGTCTTTGCTGAATTCAACTCAAGACCAGTCGTTTGTTTCATTCCTCCATTCCTCCATTCCTCCATCCCTCCACCCCTCCATCCCTCCAGCCAGTGACCTTCAGGTCCAGTGGCTACCCAGTACCCGGCCTGCTGCTCATACAGTAACATGTGCCCCTCATACAGTAAAAAGTCTGTATTCTAGGACCCTAGGCCCAGACAGTATGGTGGCCTTCGTCTGTGAGCCAGTACCCCAGACAGAACCCTAGGCCCAGACAGTATGGTGGCCTTCGTCTGTGAGCCAGTACCCCAGACAGAACCCTAGGCCCAGACAGTATGGTGGCCTTCGTCTGTGAGCCAGTACCCCAGACAGAACCCTAGGCCCAGACAGTATGGTGGCCTTCGTCTGTGTGCCTACATTTTGACAACACATTTGTGGTTCTCTGAGAGAATCTGTGTGTGTTTGCTGGGGCAGATTGGCATGATCTCCCTCAACAGCTGTCCTGTCTAGAAACCTGGCATGCGTAGCTAGCATGTTGGGTCTTATTCCCTCGTGGCTCTCCTGGAGCCTGCTGTCTGATGCCTGGCAAAGAGAGACTAAGACCAGGCCAGGGAGGGAGGGAGGGAGCTAAGAATTACGTGAATAATCAAGTCAATAAATGTTGGGTAGTTAGTTAGATGGCATTTAGTTAATATACTGACAAGTTCAATGTATTAGTAGCCAACTAACATTAGGTAGCTAGTTAACATACCGGTACATACAAGCAACTGCTGTAACGATATTCTATGTGGTTCGTAAGGCTAGCGTAGCAAAACAAATTGTCAGCCAACATAACGTGCAACGTAACCTATTTGAAAAGTCATTACTTTTTTTATTACATTGCTCAACATGTTCTTAACATTTGTCAAAATTAGTTAAAGCAATTCATTTTTATCCGCTCTTGTCGGACTTCAGCTGCATATTTTCTGCCTTTTTCTTCAAATCTGAAAATGTTGTGAAGCCACGTCCATTTTCTGAACAATTGCACTATGGGCCCTAAAAGCACTGAAATAGTGTCCACTGCTTGTACACTTCGAATTTTGCCTACTGTAGTACAACATCCTGGAACTTTTGGCATACTAACTATATCCATACTATGACCAATAAGCATACTACATACTCAATTTACGTCACAAATAGTACAGTTAGTGGGGTTAGTATGAGTATTGGAACACAGCTTAGGCCAGATAGAGAGTAGTCTGAGAGAGATGTCCTGCCTGCCAGCCAACAACCCTTACCTCAATCGTCCCCTGAACGGCTTTTGCTCACTGAACATGTTTGAAGGATACACTTTGTACACATTTATTACTGAGAATATTAGGGTAATAAAGGCATTACTTAGGGTATTTACTATCTAGATAGACATGAACCAAAATAATAATCTTATGTGAATAATCTTGTTATCTTCCCTGATTGATAAAAAATTGTGCTGGTGCTGGAGACATTAATTACAGTTAAGAGATAAAACACTGTCTTAACAACAGACGATCATTTCAAACATCCCAGGGGTTCATGCTTTTATATTTCCCTCTCTGTGGCATTAATTCTATATTCAGAAATATGGAAATCCTGACATTCACGTCAAGTCCTTGTGTCAGTGGGGAGACTGGGTTCTGTTGTGTTGCCCTATGATGTGTTACTGACTGGGGTCTATTCATTCTCAAACTCCCTGGAGACGTGACACGGGTCAGAGAGAGAGAGATAGGCACAGACCAGGGTGAACAGACGACAGCCAGACCCCCTTCCTCTCCTCTCTACAACCCTCCCCCTTCCCTCCCTTCTCCAGGCTGGAATCCCCAAAGCACACGCTTGGGGGTTGACACTAAATTACACAAACATTACACAAACCCAGCTAGACAGTTGAGCATGCATGTGGGACTGTGAGGCTAAGGTATAAGGTCAGGGGCTGTAATGGTTATGATAGTCTCCAGGCCTAAAGACTACAGTATAAGGTCTGTAATGGTTATGATAGTCTCCAGGCCTAAAGACTACAGTATAAGGTCAGGGGTTATGATAGTCTCCAGGCCTAAAGACTACAGTATAAGGTCTGTAATGGTTATGATAGTCTCCAGGCCTAAAGACTACAGAGAAGGTCTGTAATGGTTATGATAGTCTCCAGGCCTAAAGACTACAGTATAAGGTCTGTAGAGGTTATGATAGTCTCCAGGCCTAAAGACTACAGTATAAGGTATGTAGTGGTTATGATAGTCTCCAGGCCTAAAGACTACAGTATAAGGTCTGTAATGGTTATGATAGTATCCAGGCCTAAAGACTACAGTATAAGGTCTGTAGTGGTTATGATAGTCTCCAGGCCTAAAGACTACAGTATAAGGTCTGTAGTGGTTATGATAGTCTCCTGGCCTAAAGACTACAGTATAAGGTCTGTAGTGGTTATGATAGTCTCCTGGCCTAAAGACTACAGTATAAGGTCTGTAATGGTTATGATAGTCTCCAGGCCTAAAGACTACAATATAAGGTCTGTAATGGTTATGATAGTCTCCAGGCCTAAAGACTACAGTATAAGGTCTGTAATGGTTATGATAGTCTCCAGGCCTAAAGACTACAGTATAAGGTCTGTAATGGTTATGATCGTCTCCAGGCCTAAAGACTACAGTATAAGGTCTGTAATGGTTATGATAGTCTCCTGGCCGAAAGACTACAGTATAAGGTCTGTAATGGTTATGATAGTCTCCAGGCCTAAAGACTACAGTATAAGGTCTGTAATGGTTATGATAGTCTCCTGGCCTAAACATTTACGTCATTGCTACAGTATAAGGTCTGTAGTGGTTATGATAGTCTCCAGGCCTAAAGACTACAGTATAAGGTCTGTAGAGGTTATGATAGTCTCCAGGCCTAAAGACTACAGTATAAGGTCAGGGGTTATGATAGTCTCCAGGCCTAAAGACTACAGTATAAGGTCTGTAATGGTTATGATAGTCTCCAGGCCTAAAGACTACAGAGAAGGTCTGTAATGGTTATGATAGTCTCCAGGCCTAAAGACTACAGTATAAGGTCTGTAGAGGTTATGATAGTCTCCAGGCCTAAAGACTACAGTATAAGGTATGTAGTGGTTATGATAGTCTCCAGGCCTAAAGACTACAGTATAAGGTCTGTAATGGTTATGATAGTATCCAGGCCTAAAGACTACAGTATAAGGTCTGTAGTGGTTATGATAGTCTCCAGGCCTAAAGACTACAGTATAAGGTCTGTAGTGGTTATGATAGTCTCCTGGCCTAAAGACTACAGTATAAGGTCTGTAGTGGTTATGATAGTCTCCAGGCCTAAAGACTACAGTATAAGGTCTGTAATGGTTATGATAGTATCCAGGCCTAAAGACTACAGTATAAGGTCTGTAGTGGTTATGATAGTCTCCAGGCCTAAAGACTACAGTATAAGGTCTGTAATGGTTATGATAGTCTCCAGGCCTAAAGACTACAGTATAAGGTCTGTAATGGTTATGATAGTCTCCAGGCCTAAAGACTACAGTATAAGGTCTGTAATGGTTATGATAGTCTCCAGGCCTAAAGACTACAGAGAAGGTCTGTAATGGTTATGATAGTCTCCAGGCCTAAAGACTACAGTATAAGGTCAGGGGTTATGATATGTAGGGAATAGGGTGCCATTTGGAATGCATGCAACAAAATGTCAAGATTCCTTTTAGATAATAACAGAGTATAGCAGCTTGGCAACAGTACAATCTTCCATCTCCGGGCGTTTGATTGGCAGGCTCTTCCATCTCTGGGCGTTTGATTGGCAGGCTCTTCCATCTCTGGGCGTTTGATTGGCAGGCTCTTCCATCTCTGGGTGTTTGATTGGCAGGCTCTTCCATCTCTGGGCGTTTGATTGGCAGGCTCTTCCATCTCTGGGCATTTGATTGGCAGGCTCTTCCATCTCTGGGCGTTTGATTGGCAGGCTCTTCCATCTCCGGGCGTTTGATTGACAGGCTCTTTCGTCTCTGGGCGTTTGATTGGCAGGCTCTTCCATCTCCGGGCGTTTGATTGGCAGGCTCTTCCATCTCTGGGCGTTTGATTGGCAGGCTCTTCCATCTCCGGGCGTTTGATTGGCAGGCTCTTCCATCTCCGGGCGTTTGATTGGCAGGCTCTTCCATCTCCGGGAGTTTGATTGGCAGGCTTTTCCATCTCTGGCCGTTTGATTGGCAGGCTCTTCCATCTCTGGGCGTGTGATTGGCAGGCTCATTCTTTGGCAGTGAGTGTGTTGTTGTTTTTCTTTCTGCTTTGAGACATTTCAAGTTCTCCCCTCCTCAGGGGGCAATGCGTACCGTATCTATGGCAACCACCAGAAGCCATGGCACTGTGGGTGTGCTGTGTGTAATTTGTTCCAGAAGTTGACCAGAGCAGAAGTGCTACACATCTGACTAGTAATGTTAACATCAGACTGTTAAATAGCCATCACCAGCACATTAGAGGCTGCTGCTGCCTATTGAAATCACTGGCCACTTTAAGAAATGGAACACTAGTCACTTTAATAATGTTTACATATCTTGCACTACTCATCTCATATGTATATACTGTATTCGATTCTATAATATTCTACTGTATCTTAGTCCATGCCGCTCTGTCATTGCTTGTCTATATATGTAGATATTCTTAAATTCCATTCCTTACTAGATTTGTGTGTATTGGGTATATGTTGTGAAATTGTTTGATATTACTTGTTAGATATTACTGCACTGTCGGAGCTAGAAGCACAAGCATTTCGCTACACCCGCTATAACATCTGCTAAACAAGTGTATGTGACAAATACAATTTGATTTGATTGGCTGATTTTGTCATTTAAAAAGGGTTTTATTGGTTCGGTATGAACTACTGTATATTTGCTCAAAATCACAATGATGGCATACCTATGAACATTCCAGTATGCTGATGTTTATCACACCAGATATGTCATGCCTATGAACATTCCAGTATGCTGATGTTTATCACACCAGATATGTCATGCCTATGAACATTCCAGTATGCTGATGTTTATCACACCAGATATGTCATGCCTATGAACATTCCAGTATGCTGATGTTTATCACACCAGATATGTCATGACTATGAACATTCCAGTATGCTGATGTTTATCACACCAGATATGTCATGCCTATGAACATTCCAGTATGCTGATGTTTATCACACCAGATATGTCATGCCTATGAACATTCCAGTATGCTGATGTTTATCACACCAGATATGTCATGCCTATGAACATTCCAGTATGCTGATGTTTATCACACCATATATGTCATGCCTATGAACATTCCAGTATGCTGATGTTTATCACACCAGATATGTCATGCCTATGAACATTCCAGTATGCTGATGTTTATCACACCAGATATGTCATGCCTATGAACATTCCAGTATGCTGATGTTTATCACACCAGATATGTCATGCCTATGAACATTCCAGTATGCTGATGTTTATCACACCAGATATGTCATGCCTATGACCATTCCAGTATGCTGATGCTTATCACACCAGATATGTCATGCCTATGAACATTCCAGTATGCTGATGTTTATCACACCAGATATGTCATGCCTATGAACATTCCAGTATGCTGATGTTTATCACACCAGATATGTCATGCCTATGAACATTCCAGTATGCTGATGTTTATCACACCAGATATGTCATGACTATGAACATTCCAGTATGCTGATGTTTATCACACCAGATATGTCATGCCTATGAACATTCCAGTATGCTGATGTTTATCACACCAGATATGTCATGCCTATGAACATTCCAGTATGCTGATGTTTATCACACCAGATATGTCATGCCTATGAACATTCCAGTATGCTGATGTTTATCACACCAGATATGTCATGACTATGAACATTCCAGTATGCTGATGTTTATCACACCAGATATGTCATGACTATGAACATTCCAGTATGCTGATGTTTATCACACCAGATATGTCATGCCTATGAACATTCCAGTATGCTGATGTTTATCACACCAGATATGTCATGCCTATGAACATTCCAGTATGCTGATGTTTATCACACCAGATATGTCATGACTATGAACATTCCAGTATGCTGATGTTTATCACACCAGATATGTCATGCCTATGAACATTCCAGTATGCTGATGTTTATCACACCAGATATGTCATGCCTATGAACATTCCAGTATGCTGATGTTTATCACACCAGATATGTCATGCCTATGAACATTCCAGTATGCTGATGTTTATCACACCAGATATGTCATGCCTATGACCATTCCAGTATGCTGATGTTTATCACACCAGATATGTCATGCCTATGTGCATCTCTATGTGAGATATGTGGTCCTCTGTAGCTCAGCTGGTAGAGCACGGCGCTTGTAACGCCAAGGTAGTGGGGTCGAACCCCGGGACCACCCATATACAAAAAAAAAATGTATGCACGCATGACTGTAAGTCGCTTTGGATAAAAGCGTCTGCTAAATGGCATATTATTATTATTATTATAGATATGACATCCTGTGTAAAAGCTATTATTATTCCTACTGTCACAGATACTGTGGTCTGTTTTAGAAATACTGAGAGTGTGTGTGGGGATGTGTTTCACTGTGTCTGAATGCTGAGTGTGTGGAGTTCTCTCCAATCTGTGTGTGCATGTGTGTGTGTGTGTGTGTAGTTATCCCCAGTCTGTGAGATGGGTTTGCTTGTTTGTGAATGCTGAATGTGTGTCTACAGTAGTAATTCAGTGAGATGGTTTTCCATCCAACAGAGCTGAGGCCTGTAACCTGTAACCCTGTAACCTGTAACCCTGCAACCCTGTAACCTGTAACCCTAAAACCCTGTAACCTGTAACCCTGTAAACCTGTAACCTGTAACCTGTAACCCTGTAACCTGTAACCCTGCAACCCTGTAACCTGTAACCCTGCAACCCTATAACCTGTAACCCTGTAAACCTGTAAACCTGTAACCTGTAACCTGTAACCTGTAACCTGTAACCCTGTAAACCTGTAACCCTAAAACCATGTAACCTGTAACCCTGTAAACCTGTAAACCTGTAACCTGTAACCTGTAACCCTGTAAACCTGTAACCCTGCAACCATGTAACCTGTAACCTGTAACCTGTAACCTGTAACCCTGTAACCTGTAACCCTTAAGCCTGTAACCTGTAACCTGTAACCTGTAACCTGTAACCTGTAACCTGTAACGATGTAACCTGTAACCCTTAACCCTGTAACCTGTAATCCTAAAACCCTGTAACCTGTAACCTGTAACGCTGTAACCTGTAACCCTTAACCCTGTAACCTGTAACCCTAAAACCCTGTAACCTGTAACCTGTAACGCTGTAACCTGTAACCCTTAACCCTGTAACCTGTAACCCTGTAACCTGTGTAACCTGTAAACCACTTAACCCTGTAACCTGTAACCTGTAACGCTGTAACCTGTAACCTGTAACCTGTAACGTTGTAACCTGTAACCCTTAACCCTGTAACCTGTAACCCTTAACCCTGTAACCTGTAACCCTAAAACCCTGTAACCTGTAACCCTTAACCCTGTAACCTGTAACCCTTAACCCTGTAACCTGTAACCCTAAAACCCTGTAACCTGTAACCTGTAACGCTGTAACCCTGTAACCCTGTAACCCTGTAACCTGTAACCCTGTAACGCTGTAACCTGTAATCCTGTAACCTGTAACCTGTAACGCTGTAACCTGTAATCCTGTAACGCTGTAACCTGTAACCCTGTAACCTGTAATCCTGTAATCCTGTAACCCTGTAACCTGTAATCCTGTAACCCTTAACCCTGTAACCTGTAATCCTGTAACCCTTAACCCTGTAACCTGTAATCCTGTAACCCTTAACCCTGTAACCTGTAATCCTGTAACCCTTAACCCTGTAACCTGTAATCCTGTAACCCTTAACCCTGTAACCTGTAATCCTGTAACCTGTAACCCTGTAACCTGTAATCCTGTAACCCTTAACCCTGTAACCTGTAATCCTGTAACCCTTAACCCTGTAACCTGTAATCCTGTAACCCTTAACCCTGTAACCTGTAATCCTGTAACCCTTAACCCTGTAACCTGTAATCCTGTAACCCTTAACCCTGTAACCTGTAATCCTGTAACCTGTAACCCTGTAACCTGTAATCCTGTAACCCTTAACCCTGTAACCTGTAATCCTGTAACCCTTAACCCTGTAACCTGTAATCCTGTAACCCTTAACCCTGTAACCTGTAATCCTGTAACCTGTAACCCTGTAACCTGTAATCCTGTAACCCTTAACCCTGTAACCTGTAATCCTGTAACCCTTAACCCTGTAACCTGTAATCCTGTAACCCTTAACCCTGTAACCTGTAATCCTGTAACCCTGTAACCCTGTAACCTGTAATCCTGTAACCCTTAACCCTGTAACCTGTAATCCTGTAACCCTTAACCCTGTAACCTGTAATCCTGTAACCCTTAACCCTGTAACCTGTAATCCTGTAACCCTTAACCCTGTAACCTGTAATCCTGTAACCCTTAACCCTGTAACCTGTAATCCTGTAACCCTTAACCCTGTAACCTGTAATCCTGTAACCCTTAACCCTGTAACCTGTAATCCTGTAACCCTTAACCCTGTAACCTGTAATCCTGTAACCCTTAACCCTGTAACCTGTAATCCTGTAACCCTTAACCCTGTAACCTGTAATCCTGTAACCCTTAACCCTGTAACCTGTAATCCTGTAACCCTTAACCCTGTAACCTGTAACCCTTAACCCTGTAACCTGTAATCCTGTAACCCTTAACCCTGTAACCTGTAACCCTGTAACCCTGTAACCCTGTAACCTGTAACCCTGTAACCCTGTAACCTGTAACCCTGTAACCTGTAACCTGTAACCTGTAACCCTTAACCCTGTAACCTGTAACCCTGTAACCTGTAACCTGTAACCTGTAACCCTTAACCCTGTAACCCTGTAACCTGTAACCCTGTAACCTGTAACCTGTAACCTGTAACCTGTAACCTGTAACCCTTAACCCTGTAACCCTGTAACCCTTAACCCTGTAACCTGTAACCCTGTAACCTGTAACCTGTAACCTGTAACCTGTAACCTGTAACCTGTAACCCTTAACCCTGTAACCCTGTAACCTGTAACCCTGTAACCTGTAACCTGTAACCTGTAACCTGTAATCCTGTAACCCTTAACCCTGTAACCTGTAATCCTGTAACCCTTAACCCTGTAACCTGTAACCCTTAACCCTGTAACCTGTAACCCTAAAACCCTGTAACCTGTAACCCTGTAACCTGTAACCTGTAACCTGTAACCCTCCCAGGAGCTGGAGCTGGCTGAGTAGCTGAAAGGTTCACCTTGAGACTGGTGCTTAAGAGGCCCTGTGTGTGTGTGTGTGTGTGTGTGTGTGTGTGTGTTTTGTGTGTGTGTGTGTGTGTGTGTGTGTGTGTGTGTGTGTGTGTGTGGTCATGAATAGTATTTCAATGGAGTACAGGCTTAACTGAATGACAGAGACAGAATACAATATGGGATTTTATTGAATAGTTTGGGGTAGGCCTCGTCTCTGAGGAATGCTCAGGTGCTGATGACAGGTTTCCCTATGCTGGGCAGCTGGCATGGAAACCCCTCCAGCTGGGAGATCGGGGCTTCAGGTTATTATGCTGGTGGTGGTGGGGAGGTGGAAGGTCATTGGAAGACTGTTAAAGCAAAACATCAGGTGAGAAACAAGGGGTGAGTTGTCATAAATGCTCCCCTAGATTTTTGCCCATTGGTTGACCAAAAGGGAAGTGATATTGCACGAGTGATCCCATAGGTTAATCAGCAAGCGTAGTGGAATTGCCTTAGTGTGCCATGCTCATTGGCTGAAGTTAATAGGTGAATGACATTCCACACACTTGCTAATGGTAAAGAAGAGGAGAGACGTGACGCTATCCTGATGAGGTAACATTATTAACACTCCCATACCAATACCTGCTTTGCTGATGGGGTAACATGGACACTCCCATACCAATACCGTCTATATGCGTTGAGGTAACGTTATAATTATTACCATATAAATATCTGCTATGATGGTGAGTTATCATTATAACCACTACTATATAAATACCTGTTATGATGGTGAGGTATCATTAAAACCACTACTATAAAATATCTGCTATGATGGTGAGTTATCATTATAACCACTACTATATAAATACCTGCTATGATGGTGAGGTATCATTAAAACCACTACTATATAAATACCTGCTATGATGGTGAGGTATCATTAAAACCACTACTATAAAATACCAGATTAATGAGGTGACGATCATTCAGACCAGCCTTACTGATTGAACTTTCATAACTATATATCTCCATGCCCCTGAGCTCTGAGTCCGTTTACCTGACAGGGCAGGATGCTCTCCTCTCCTCTCCTCTCCTCTCCTCTCCTCTCCTCTCCTCTCCTCTCCTCTCCTCTCCTCTCCAGCCAACCAGGCTTTGTTATCTGAATAGAGAATACCATCTCCCTGTTGCTACACTATTCTTCCTCAACAGCTCAGCCTTGAACAGGTCCCACTGTCCACTGTTAATAATGCCAATGTGAATGAGACCATTCTCTTCTGCTTATTCTATGTGAATTATAAACTACATGGGCCACTGTATTCCTACATTGCTATAGGTAGCCTGTTGATACTAGTTAATATTAGCCATTAGAATGAATGGATGACAGTGAATGTAGCCTGATAAGTGTTCCCTGCCTATTCCCTGTGGTGCAGTTTATTAGAGACTATTAATGAAACAAACAAAGGGGTGTTTCTAGTCGCTGTTTATTTCAATTCAGTGTCTTTTAACCTTTTTTGTTGTTGACAACAGAAGTGCGTCCATGTTGCCGTCCATTCATGTGTAAAAGTATCCATGTGGCTGACAGGCTGACAGTGCTGCGATCTAGCCTACTGCGACTGTTCTGTGATCGTCACGGCTAAGCAATCAATCAATCAAATGTATTTATAAAGCCTTTTTTTTACATCAGCAGTTGTCACAAAGTGCTTATACAGAAACCCAGCCTAAAACCCCAAAGAGCAAGCAATGCAGATGTAGAAGCACGGTGGCTAGGAAATACTCCCTAGAAAGGCAGGAACCTAGGAGGAAACCTAGAGAGGAACCAGGCTATGAGTGGTGGCCAGTCCTCTTCTGGCTGTGCCAGGTGAAGATTACAACAGTACATGGCCATTAAGGCCAGATCGTTCTTCAAGATGTTCAAACGTTCATAGATGACCAGCAGGGTCAAATAATAATCACAGTGGTTGTAGAGGGTGCAACAGGTCAGCACCTCAGGAGTAAATGTCAGTTGGCTTTTCATAGCCGAGCATTCATAGGTCGAGACAGCAGCTGCGATAGAGAGGGAGAGAGAGAGGGAGGGAGGGAGAGAGGGAAAGGGAGAGAGAGGGTTGAAAACAGCAGGTCCGGGACAAGGTACCACATCTGGTGAACAGCGCACTCCTGTGGCCTGTGGTTACAGCCAAACACACTACAACCAGTCCAGTTCCATCCCTTACTGGAGCACACAGGCCTGCTGTACACTGTAGTGGTCATAGGTTGTCTTTGGCAGCTTAGTAAGGCTGGTCTTGGCGGTTTTCTGTTTTGTGGTTGTTTGAAGTTCTCTGTTGAATTGATGGGTTAAGAGAATCTAATGGTGTACATCGATTTCACTTTGCATTAATGTAATATCTTAAGTTGTCCTTGTCTATAACTGTTCTATACTTTCTCATGTATTTGTACGTTTTATGTGGACCCCAGGAAGAGTAGCTGCTGCATGTGCAGTGTCTAATGGAGATCCTAATGAACTAAACTAAACAGTACTTCATCTCTCTCTCCCCCTCTCTCTCTCTCTCTCTCTCTCTCTCTCTCTCTCTCTCTCTCTCTCTCTCTCTCTCTCTCTCTCTCTCTCTCTCTCTCTCTCTCTCTCTCTCTCTCTCTCTCTCTCTCTCGCTCTCTCTCTCTCTCTCTCGCTCTCTCTCCCCTCTCTCTCGTCTCTCTCCCCCTCTCTCTCTCTCTCTCTCTCTCTCTCTCTCTCTCTCTCTCTCTCTCTCTCTCTCTCAGCTGACTGGCTGGTGTGGTGGATGCCCTGCTTGTCCCTCACATAGTCCTGATTGTGGAGAGCTCTGACCAGGGGGAGGCCTTTAAACGTAACACGCCGGACCAGGGGGGAGGCCTTTTAACCTGACACGCCGGACCATGGACAGGAAGAGGAAATGGGTGCTGAGCAGCGGTGCTTTGCTGGTGATATTCCTTGGTCACATGACCACAGCCTTAGAAGTGCCTCTTGACCGTAAGTACTGTAGGATATGGTGACTGTAGATCAGAATGTTCAGATTGTTCAGAGAATTTAAGATGGTGACTCCCGCAATATTGAATGGGTACTGTATTTTTTTGTTACTGGAATTGTTTGTTTTCAGATTTCATGACATTACTGGTTACAAGTTAGTATGTACAGGGTTCGGAAGCATTCAGTCAATTAACCATAGATACAGTAGCTTCCTTCCAGTGACCTGCATCTCAACAACACTGCATGGTGACATGATATGCATGTTGGGACAGATCTCAGATGATGATAAAGTTCAACCACAGTGAAGAGGAATCCTCTATTATTGTCTTGCCATATTGGATGCATCCCAAATGGCACCCTATTCCCTTTATAGACCCTGGTCAAAAGTAGTGCACTATATAGGGAATAGGGTGCCACTTGGGACTTGACCATTACCCACATTACCTTTATCTGCCTGTTGACTAATACTTAGCTTTCCTCACCTTCCTCACCATTTTATGACCATTCATGGGGGACAAAAAGCTAAGGTTCTGGAAGGATGTAAGTTATCAGTCCATGACTCTGTCTCTGCCGTGAGATGTAATGTGGAGTGATGGAGTGTGGAGATCTTACTGTCGTGTGGATTGGAGTGACGTCGCTAAATTTGCATGTAGCTATTTGGCCCCCTGTGTTTACAAACAAGCTTTTTATAGAGTTTTTTTTAATTTCATGTTTGTCATTCATGTTTGAACCCTTTAATTGAATGGTAATACAATGATCGTCCATAAGTATAATAAGATGCAATGGTGATTTACATGTAGCATTGTTGTCTAGTTGTCTAGTAGTCCACTAGACAATGTGCTGTGGTTGATAGTTACAGGAAGTGTTTGCTGCATCTTGTCCTGCTGAGTGCATGCTGCTTACTTTTCCTTCCATTTGATTTAATGCTGGCTAATGTGTTGCGTCTGCTTCTCTCTCTGAGTGAGTGTGTGTGTGTGTCTCTCTCTCTCACTATGTCTGTGTGTTTGTGTGTGTGTGTGTGTGTGTATGTGTGTGTGTCTGTGTCGCTGTGTGTGTGTGCACATTGTGGAGTGAGGTGTGTGTAGATTTGCCTCTGTTTAACCCTCTCGTTACCCCTCCCTCCAGTACCACAGCCCCCCACTATAACCCACCAATCCCCTAAGGATTTCATCATCGACCCTCGGGAGAACATCCTCATCTACTGTGAGGCCAAAGGGAAGCCGCATCCCAGGTGAGTGGAATGCTGTGTGAATAAATCACATTGAAGACCATTACCATAGAGACCCATCGTCCATCGCGTTAGTAACACTTAACTGCAACACCTGACTGAGCCTAACTGCCTACAGTTAAGTAGAAACTCCCTCTTGAGAGTCTCTACGCTCTTAGAAATAAAAGCTGCTATCTGGAGCCAAAAAGGGTTATTCGGCTGTTCCCATAGGAGTGGAGGGTTCTAAACCATTAGATACACCACCTTCAGTACTGACTCTCAAGTGGAGGGTTCTAAACCATTAGATACACCACCTTCAGGACTGACTCTCAAGTGGAGGGTTCTAAACCATTAGATACACCACCTTCAGTACTGACTCTCAAGTGGAGGGTTCTAAACCATTAGATACACCACCTTCAGGACTGACTCTCAAGTGGAGGGTTCTAAACCATTAGATACACCACCTTCAGTACTGACTCTCAAGTGGAGGGTTCTAAACCATTAGATACACCACCTTCAGGACTGACTCTCAAGTGGAGGGTTCTAAACCATTAGATACACCACCTTCAGGACTGACTCTCAAGTGGAGGGTTCTAAACCATTAGATACACCACCTTCAGTACTGACTCTCAAGTGGAGGGTTCTAAACCATTAGATACACCACCTTCAGGACTGACTCTCAAGTGGAGGGTTCTAAACCATTAGATACACCACCTTCAGGACTGACTCTCAAGTGGAGGGTTCTAAACCATTAGATACACCACCTTCAGTACTGCTCTCAAGAGGAGGGTTCTAAACCATTAGACACACCACCTTCAGTACTGCTCTCAAGAGGAGGGTTCTAAATCATTAGATACACCACTTTCAGTATTGACTCTCAAGAGGAGGTTTCTAAACCATTAGATACACCACCTTCAGGACTGACTCTCAAGAGGAGGGTTCTAAATCATTAGATACACCACCTTCAGTACTGACTCTCAAGTTGAGGGTTCTAAACCATTAGATACACCACTTTCAGTATTGACTCTCAAGAGGAGGTTTCTAAACCATTAGATACACCACCTTCAGGACTGACTCTCAAGTGGAGGGTTCTAAACCATTAGATACACCACCTTCAGTACTGACTCTCAAGAAGAGGGTTCTAAACCATTAGATACACCACCTTCAGTACTGACTCTCAAGAGGAGGGTTCTAAACCATTAGATACACCACTTTCAGTACTGACTCTCAAGAGGAGGGTTCTAAATCATTAGATACACCACTTTCAGTATTGACTCTCAAGAGGAGGTTTCTAAAACATTAGATACACCACTTTCAGTACTGACTCTCAAGAGGAGGGTTCTAAACCATTAGATACACCACCTTCAGGACTGACTCTCAAGTTGAGGGTTCTAAACCATTAGATACACCACCTTCAGGACTGACTCTCAAGTGGAGGGTTCTAAACCATTAGATACACCACCTTCAGGACTGACTCTCAAGTGGAGGGTTCTAAACCATTAGATACACCACCTTCAGTACTGCTCTCAAGTGGAGGGTTCTAAACCATTAGATACACCACCTTCAGGACTGACTCTCAAGTGGAGGGTTCTAAACCATTAGATACACCACCTTCAGTACTGACTCTCAAGTGGAGGGTTCTAAACCATTAGATACACCACCTTCAGGACTGACTCTCAAGTGGAGGGTTCTAAACCATTAGATACACCACCTTCAGGACTGACTCTCAAGTGGAGGGTTCTAAACCATTAGATACACCACCTTCAGGACTGACTCTCAAGTGGAGGGTTCTAAACCATTAGATACACCACCTTCAGGACTGCTCTCAAGTGGAGGGTTCTAAATGAGTCACATGAATCCCAATGACTAGTTATCAATATTCAGCCCTATTCCATGAACTGGATACATGTCTAACCTCAATTAGATTTTCTACTGTACTCTACTCTACTCTACCGTACTCTACTTTAACCCCTTATGTTTCATCCAGCTTTTCCTGGACACGGAATGGGACGCATTTTGACGTGGAGAAGGACTCTAAGGTGTTGATGAAGCCGAGCTCAGGGACGCTGGTCATAGACATCAGTGGGGAGAAGGCTGAGGCCTACGAGGGGGTCTACCAGTGTACCGCACGCAACGAGCGCGGGACCGCTGTTTCCAACAACATCATCATCAGACAGTCCAGTAAGGACTGTTACTTCCAACTGTCACTGAGCCTGTCTTTACCCTGAACCTGTCTTTACCCTGAACCTGTCTTTACCCTGAGCCTGTCTTTACCCTGAGCCTGTCTTTACCCTGAGCCTGTTGTTACCCTGTGCCTGTCTTTACCCTGAGCATGTCTTTACCCTGAGCCTATCTTTACCCTGAGCATGTCTTTACCCTGAGCCTGTCTTTACCCTGAGCCTGTCTTTAACCTGAGCCTCTTTACCCTGAGCCTGTCTTTACCCTGAGCCTGTCTATACCCTGAGCCTGTTATTACCCTGAGCCTGTTGTTACCCTGAGCCTGTCTATACCCTGAGCCTGTTATTACCCTGAGCCTGTTGTTATCCTGAGCCTATCTTTATTCCGAGCCTATCTTTAACCTGAGCCTGTTATTACCCTGAGCCTGTCTTTAACTTGAGCCTGTCTTTAACCTGAGCCTATCTTCAACCTGAGCCTGTCTTTACCCTGAGCCTGTCTTTAACCTGAGCCTGTCTTCAACCTGAGCCTATCTTCAACCTGAGCCTATCTTCAACCTGAGCCTGTCTTTACCCTGAGCCTGTCTTTAACCTGAGCCTGTATTTAACCTGAGCCAACTATAGTACAACTATTTTACCCTGTGATTCCAGTCATAACAAACACTTCTTCACTTTGTAAACTCTCCCTGAAGGGATGATGAATCTGTATTGAACAAGTATTATAATCAGCAGATCTTTACAGATTAGAGTTAACCATTCTGATATTTTAAAGACATAACTCCCTGCATTACATTTTAAACAGGGCCCCTCCCTCCCTGCAGTACATTTTAAACAGGGCCCCTCCCTCCCTGCAGTACATTTTAAACAGGGCCCCTCCCTCCCTGCAGTACATTTTAAACAGGGCCCCTCCCTCCCTGCAGTACATTTTAAACAGGGCCCCTACCTCCCTGCAGTACATTTTAAACATGGCCCCTACCTCCCTGCAGTACATTTTAAACAGGGCCCCTCCCTCCCTGCAGTACATTTTAAACAGGGCCCCTCCCTCCCTGCAATACATTTTAAACAGGGCCCCTACCTCCCTGCAGTACATTTTAAACATGGCCCCTACCTCCCTGCGGTACATTTTAAACAGGGCCCCTCCCTCCCTGCAATACATTTTAAACAGGACCCCTCCCTCCCTGGAGTACATTTTAAACAGGGTCCCTCCCTCCCCACAGTACATTTTAAACAGGGCCCCTCCCTCCCTGTAGTACATTTTAAACAGGGTCCCTCCCTCCCCACAGTACATTTTAAACAGGGCCCCTCCCTCCCTGTAGTACATTTTAAACAGGGCCCCTCCCTCCCTGCAGTACATGTTAAACAGGGCCCCTCCCTCCCTGCAGTACATTTTAAACAGGGCCCCTCCCTCCCTGCAGTACATTTTAAACAGGGCCCCTACCTCACGGCTGTCTGTATGATGTGTGTTTGTGTGACACAGGGTCCCCCTTGTGGTCGAAGGAGAGGAACGAGGCAATCATGGTGCAGGTGGGGGTGTCTCTGGTCCTGCGGTGCCGACCCCCTGCAGGCCTGCCTCCTCCCATCATCTTCTGGATGGACAACAGTAAGTCTTCATGGGGTTTCATACGTTTATATATCACTGTTGTTTGTTGATTACATCAAGACAGTATGCTGTAAAGCCCAATTTTAGAAGTCTTATTGTCGGACTGTGCAATACAATGTGTTTAGAGTTTATATAGAGGTTGTTTTTGGTTGTCAGCAAGCATAAATATTTAGTGTAATTGTATACAACCACCATGTGTAACATATTCATGTTTCCCCCCTCCAGACTTCCAGCGCCTACCTCAGAACACACGTGTGTCCCAGGCGTTAAACGGGGACCTGTACTTCTCTAACGTCCTATTGGATGACACCAGGAACGACTACATCTGTTATGCCCGCTTCCCCCACACACAGACCATTCAGCAGAAACAACCCATCACTGTCAAAGTCCTGGACAGTAAGTGTCCATCCCACTCAGCACAGAGACTTTTAACCAGTCTCAGTGGGTTCCTAACCCTTAGATGTTTGCTGATCTGTAAGTTGGAAGCAATAAGGTGGAAGCTCCACCATTACACTGCTTGTACCTATCAATACCCTTCAGATCAGCAAACAAGGGTTAGGGCCAAGGCAAAGGGAGCAAATTTGGGCAAGACGGTCTATGTCCTGGGCTGTCCCTGGGTTGTCTGGTTCTATCTGTGGTCTTAGTGGAAACCATGACATTAATTGTCATTGTATGTTTACATGTTTCTGTGCATCTCCACATTACCTTGTTTTGCAATATTTTAATATTGTGATAATTTTCTAGAGTATTTTGTAATACTCACATCATTTGAATGTGTGATGCATTTTTTTTAACTGTCCTTTCATGTTGCTGTTGTTCGATGATCTCCCTTTCTCTGAACTGAATCTCCCCCATGGTTGTTCCCCTGTAGATGTCTAAGTAGTACTGCATGCTTCTGATACTTCTGATTGATTTTTACAGTGGATGCAATCAATGAAACTGTGGCAGCTATGTACAATTATACGAACGATTTATTTGTTGGTGAGTGCTGGTTTACCCCCTTACCCCAAAGTGAACCCAGCCCCATCCCAACTCCTCCTTTCAGTCTAACCTCACCTGAAATATACCTGACCCACCTGACTCCAACACCTGTAGTATAACCCTACCTGGAATATACCTGACCCACCTGACTCCAACACCTGTTGTATAACCTACCTGGAATATACCTGACCCACCTGACTCCAACACCTGTTGTATAACCTACCTGGAATATACCTGACCCACCTGACTCCAACACCTGTTGTATAACCTACCTGGAATATACCTGACCCACCTGACTCCAACACCTGTTGTATAACCTACCTGGAATATACCTGACCCACCTGACTCCAACACCTGTTGTATAACCTACCTGGAATATACCTGACCCACCTGACTCCAACACCTGTTGTATAACCTACCTGGAATATACCTGACCCACCTGACTCCAGCAACCTGTTGCATAACCTACCTGGAATATACCTGACCCACCTGACTCCAGCAACCTGTTGTATAACCTACCTGGAATATACCTGACCTGATAATCTACTCCCAACCTCCTCCTGTGTGACTAAATTAACATTTATAACATAATATGACAAAATAACATCAAACAATGTTAATTAAATTCCATAACTAAACCCTCTCCCTTTACCCTGTACAGTGTTAGCTTAGCATACCTTCTCACTTTGAAAAGCAAATGTCTAAATGAAAGGTGGATTAATTGATAGAAAACCAATCAGGAAAAAGCATCCAATCAAATCCCTTTTCTTTACTGTAATGGATGATCCTTTCTTTGGCTGGATATTCCTTCCAAAGCAATGGGCATTCATCTACTAATGTTAACCATAGGCTGAGCATTAACTTAGCATTATTCATAGTAAAAGGTGTGCTCCTCCTAGTTTCAATTCAACACATAACCCAATAGTTAGATGATGAAATCCAATGTGAAGCAAACAGCATATAGGACTAGTATGATGAAACTCTTGCCTGACCCATAGGCAGTATTTTCTCTCTCTTCTAGATCTTTCCATGTTCTTTTAATGTAAGTCTCTGACCCTGAAAAAGGCATGCATGGAAAGATCATTAAACTCAATCTGTGTTCTGTCCATCAAATCAGCGGTTCACATCAATGTGTTGTATACAGCATATTCCCCCCAGCTCTACTCACTCAATCTAGTCTAATTATAAATTTACCCGGAAGATATTTTCCAAGACCTTTCAGTAAGGGATTGCTTATGGCTGAAAATGTCAGAATCATAGCAACCGTAGCTAGCTTATGGCTAAAATCTGTCATATGATTATATCGAGGAAGGATACTAAGGGTGATATGGTGGAAGGAAGCTCTAGGGGCAGTGAGAGATCCCTTGGTTGTCATGGCAACGGATTGACGAAGGACGGCCTGTCTCTCCAGGTGTTCTGTGTTTACTTTAGACCAGTGCCCATACTGTATATAGTGCACTATGCTGAATAGGGTGCTGTTTGGGAAGCAGCCTCTGATAGGGCCAACGTAGGGCCTGCCTGGCTACAGTTAAGTCATTATATATCCACTATCACAGTCCATAACAGCACGTGATATTACTACTATCCTTTAATAGTCTATATGTCGCTGGTGCTGGACTACTGGCTCTACGAACTGAACGCTCACAGCTAGCTACAGACAGTTATACCCTTTCCAATCCAGCAACTATGGTGGATATGTACCCACTACCCAGGTCAGGGAAGTACTACTCAGCTTGTCTCAGCTCGGCTTGGCTCAGTAGTGTGAACAGGGTATAAGAAACGTGTGGTTCTGGTGCTGAGATGGTTGTTTCCTGTCCTGTTCTCCAGACAGTCCATCGGGGGAGCGGCGACCCACCTTCATGGCTCCTCTTGGGAAGAGCAGCACCCAGATGGCCCTGAGAGGAGGGGTTCTGGAGCTGGAGTGTATCGCTGAAGGACTGTAAGTACACCCACAACACTGCTTGAACAACACTGCTGTGCACAAGGTTTTTACTTCTGTTTTTGCACAAGGGCAGGTTGGTTTGTTTAATCTTTGTATCTGACTGTTTCTGCATTCAGCAATACTACTTGTTTGGTATTGCAAAACCAGGCTGGTTACCTAGACAACAGTTGACTAGCTGTCTGTCTGTTCTTTTTGGGAGAGGACAATACACAGATATTGGTGAATGATTTCTTTTTTGTTGTTGTTTTTGCTAGCCCGACTCCGGAGGTGTCCTGGTATAAGGAGAGTGGCGACCTTCCTAGCAGCCGGATGTCCTTCCACAACTTCCAGAAGACGTTGAAGATCGCAGACGTGATGGAGGCGGACGCTGGGGACTACCGCTGCACCGCCAAGAACAGCCTAGGCTCCGCCCACCACATCATCAAAGTCAACGTCAAAGGTCTGTGACACAACGCAGAGTTAGGACTAGATGAAATATGTGGAGAAATGTTCCTGACACTAGTACCTTTACAGTGTTACCATAACAGAAATGTTCCTGACACTGGTACCTTTACAGTGTTACCATAACAGAAATGTTCCTGACACTGGTACCTTTACAGTGTTACCATAACAGAAATGTTCCTGACACTGGTACCTTTACAGTGTTACCGTAACAGAAATGTTCCTGACACTGGTACCTTTACAGTGTTACCGTAACAGAAATGTTCCTGACACTGGTACCTTTACAGTGTTACCATAACAGAAATGTTCCTGACACTGGTACCTTTACAGTGTTACCGTAACATAAATGTTCCTGACACTGGTACCTTTACAGTGTTACCATAACAGAAATGTTCCTGACACTGGTACCTTTACAGTGTTACCGTAACAGAAATGTTCCTGACACTGGTACCTTTACAGTGTTACCATAACATAAATGTTCCTGACACTGGTACCTTTACAGTGTTACCGTAACAGAAATGTTCCTGACACTGGTACCTGTACAGTGTTACCGTAACAGAAATGTTCCTGACACTGGTACCTTTACAGTGTTACCGTAACATAAATGTTCCTGACACTGGTACCTTTACAGTGTTACCATAACAGAAATGTTCCTGACACTAGTACCTTTACAGTGTTACCATAACAGAAATGTTCCTGACACTGGTACCTTTACAGTGTTACCATAAAAGAAATGTTCCCAACACTAGTACCTTTACAGTGTTACCGTAACAGAAATGTTCCTGACACTGGTACCTTTACAGTGTTACCATAACAGAAATGTTCCTGACACTGGTACCTTTACAGTGTTACCATAACAGAAATGTTCCTGACACTGGTACCTTTACAGTGTTACCGTAACAGAAATGTTCCTGACACTAGTACCTTTACAGTGTTACCATAACAGAAATGTTCCTAACACTAGTACCTTTACAGTGTTACCATAACAGAAATGTTCCTGACACTAGTACCTTTACAGTGTTACCATAACAGAAATGTTCCTGACACTAGTACCTTTACAGTGTTACCATAACAGAAATGTTCCTGACACTAGTACCTTTACAGTGTTACCATAACAGAAATGTTCCTAACACTAGTACCTTTACAGTGTTACCATAACAGAAATGTTCCTGACACTGGTACCTTTACAGTGTTACCGTAACAGAAATGTTCCTGACACTAGTACCTTTACAGTGTTACCATAACAGAAATGTTCCTGACACTAGTACCTTTACAGTGTTACCGTAACAGAAATGTTCCTGACACTGGTACCTTTACAGTGTTACTGTAACAGAAATGTTCCTGACACTGGTACCTTTACAGTGTTACCGTAACAGAAATGTTCCTAACACTAGTACCTTTACAGTGTTACCGTAACATAAATGTTCCTGACACTGGTACCTTTACAGTGTTACCGTAACAGAAATGTTCCTAACACTAGTACCTTTACAGTGTTACCGTAACAGAAATGTTCCTAACACTAGTACCTTTACAGTGTTACCATAACATAAATGTTCCTGACACTAGTACCTTTACAGTGTTACCGTAACAGAAATGTTCCTAACACTAATACCTTTACAGTGTTACCGTAACAGAAATGTTCCTGACACTGGTACCTTTACAGTGTTACTGTAACAGAAATGTTCCTGACACTGGTACCTTTACAGTGTTACCGTAACAGAAATGTTCCTGACACTAGTACCTTTACAGTGTTACCATAACAGAAATGTTCCTGACACTGGTACCTTTACAGTGTTACCGTAACAGAAATGTTCCTGACACTAGTACCTTTACAGTGTTACCATAACAGAAATGTTCCTGACACTGGTACCTTTACAGTGTTACTGTAACATAAATGTTCCCAACACTGGTACCTTTACAGTGTTACCGTAACAGAAATGTTCCTGACACTAGTACCTTTACAGTGTTACCGTAACAGAAATGTTCCTGACACTAGTACCTTTACAGTGTTACCATAACAGAAATGTTCCTGACACTAGTACCTTTACAGTGTTACTGTAACAGAAATGTTCCTAACACTAGTACCTTTACAGTGTTACCATAACAGAAATGTTCCCAACACTAGTACCTTTACAGTGTTACCATAACAGAAATGTTCCTAACACTAGTACCTTTACAGTGTTACCATAACAGAAATGTTCCTAACACTAGTACCTTTACAGTGTTACCATAACAGAAATGTTCCTGACACTGGTAACTTTACAGTGTTACCATAACAGAAATGTTCCTAACACTAGTACCTTTACAGTGTTACCATAACAGAAATGTTCCTGACACTGGTACCTTTACAGTGTTACTGTAACAGAGATGTTCCCAACACTGGTACCTTTACAGTGTTACTGTAACAGAAATGTTCCTGACACTGGTACCTTTACAGTGTTACAGTAACAGAAATGTTCCTGACACTAGTACCTTTACAGTGTTACCATAACAGAAATGTTCCTGACACTGGTACCTTTACAGTGTTACCGTAACAGAAATGTTCCTGACACTAGTACCTTTACAGTGTTACCATAACAGAAATGTTCCTGACACTGGTACCTTTACAGTGTTACCATAACAGAAATGTTCCTAACACTAGTACCTTTACAGTGTTACCATAACAGAAATGTTCCTGACACTGGTACCTTTACAGTGTTACTGTAACAGAAATGTTCCCAACACTGGTACCTTTACAGTGTTACCGTAACAGAAATGTTCCTGACACTAGTACCTTTACAGTGTTACCGTAACAGAAATGTTCCTGACACTAGTACCTTTACAGTGTTACCATAACAGAAATGTTCCTGACACTAGTACCTTTACAGTGTTACTGTAACAGAAATGTTCCTAACACTAGTACCTTTACAGTGTTACCATAACAGAAATGTTTCCAACACTGGTACCTTTACAGTGTTACCATAACAGAAATGTTCCTAACACTAGTACCTTTACAGTGTTACCATAACAGAAATGTTCCTGACACTGGTACCTTTACAGTGTTACCGTAACAGAAATGTTCCTGACACTAGTACCTTTACAGTGTTACCGTAACGTTCATAAACCATAGCTATTGATGTTCTTCGGCAGTGTTTGGTTGGATTTGAAAAGGTGTATTCTACAAGAAGGCCTATTTTGGATTTCAAGCCATTTCTGGTTGCTTAGGGAATTTCTGGCATGCAGATTAGGTCTGTCCCTCTCTCTCTCTCTTTCTCTGACTAACTTCCACCCCCCCCACCACCCCTCCCCCTCAGCGGCTCCGTTCTGGATCAGTGCCCCCAGGAACCTGATACTGGCCCCCATGGAGACGGGCATCCTCACCTGCAGGGTCAATGGAGACCCCAAGCCCAAAATCACATGGTCCGTCAACGGAGTCCCCATCGAAAGTGAGTCTAGTCCACTTCCACCCCAGCCTGCGGCTCAATGGAACGAATCCTAACTGGAGAAATGCACACTAAAGCTTACATTTACATTTGAGTAATTTAGCAAACACTCTTATCCAGAGCGATTTACAGTCAGTGTGTTTCACAGTAGGTAGAACAGCAACAGAGCTCAGATACTTTTGCAGAAATCATTCATTGATGTCAATGAGAGATTTGCACGAAACATGGTGATGCACGCAAGTAGAGTATCCTATCTCAAGTTAGGATTCGTCCCCTATGTGACCAGAGCACACATCTATACGGTTTCATCTCTCTGTTGAGTATGAACATCCAGATGTGCAGGAGGAAGAGTGAACAGAGGATTGAATGTGTGACATACTTGTATATCCAGCCTGTGATCCCTTGATAGACTCTCCGAAGGACGTGAGTCGGAAGGTGGAGGACGACACAGTGATTCTGAGCGACGTCCAGACCGGCTCCAGCGCTGTCTACCAGTGCAACGCCTCCAATGAGTTTGGCTACCTGCTGGCTAATGCTTTTGTCAATGTGCTTGGTGAGTTACTGGAAACACAACCATTGAGTCTGCCTTTTAGAATCAGGATATTGAGTCAATAAACAAAAAACAACTCTGAACTCTTGAGCATTTTGTGTTCGCTGCGTCATTCTCATGTCAAGGTATGGTATAGTAATCATTATCAATATTATTTGTTTCTGTTTTCAGCCGAAGCACCAAGGGTGCTGACTCCCCCCAACAATGTGTACCAGGTCATCACCAACAATCCTGCTTTACTGGACTGTGCCTCGTTCGGCTCACCCATACCAACCATCACATGGTTAGTCCATCAGACTCTAAGTATCGCAAGCCAGTCAGCCAGAGTCTAGTCTCATAAGCCAGTTAGCCAGAGTCTAGTCTCACAAGCCAGTTAGCCAGAGTCTAGTCCCACAAGCCAGTCAGCCAGAGTCTAGTCTCACAAGCCAGTCAGCCAGAGTCTAGTCTCATAAGCCAGTCAGCCAGAGTCTAGTCTCACAAGCCAGTCAGCCAGAGTCTAGTCTCACAAGCCAGTCAGCCAGAGTCTAGTCTCACAAGCCAGTCAGCCAGAGTCTAGTCTCATAAGCCAGTTAGCCAGAGTCTAGTCTCACAAGCCAGTTAGCCAGAGTCTAGTCTCACAAGCCAGTCAGCCAGAGTCTAGTCTCACAAGCCAGTCAGCCAGAGTCTAGTCTCATAAGCCAGTCAGCCAGAGTCTCGCAAGCCAGTCAGCCAGACTCTAAGTCTCCCATCTTGTTTATAAAGTAGGTACAGTACATATCCAGTGGTTGCCCAGTAGCTTTTTCATGCTCTCAAAAACCTTTCTCACAAGAGACACCACGTAGGGATGTTGTAAAGGGCACTCTGTTAACACCACTCTGTTAACACCACTGCACTTCCTAATGGAGATCACTGAGGCTAGTGTGATCGTGAACAGAGGGCTGCTAATGAATATGACACAGTGTCCAGTAAAGTCCTACAGTCACAAACTGTTCTACATTATCTTCTCATAAGGAACTGAGCTGATGAAGTCTCACAGGGTCCTAGTGTTCTAGTGTGTTTCCTCTGATGAAGTCTCATAGGGTCCTAGTGTTCTATTGTGTTTCCTCTGATGAAGTCTCACAGGGTCCTAGTGTTCTAGTGTGTTTCCTCTGATGAAGTCTCATAGGGTCCTAGTGTTCTAGTGTGTTTCCTCTGATGAAGTCTCACAGGGTCCTAGTGTTCTAGTGTGTTTCCTCTGATGAAGTCTCATAGGGTCCTAGTGTTCTAGTGTGTTTCCTCTGATGAAGTCTCACAGGGTCCTAGTGTTCTAGTGTGTTTCCTCTGATGAAGTCTCACAGGGTCCTAGTGTTCTAGTGTGTTTCCTCTGATGAAGTCTCACAGGGTCCTAGTGTTCTAGTGTGTTTCCTCTGATGAAGTCTCACAGGGTCCTAGTGTTCTAGTGTGTTTCCTCTGATGAAGTCTCACAGGGTCCTAGTGTTCTAGTGTGTTTCCTCTGATGAAGTCTCACAGGGTCCTAGTGTTCTAGTGTGTTTCCTCTGATGAAGTCTCACAGGGTCCTAGTGTTCTATTGTGTTTCCTCTGATGAAGTCTCACAGGGTCCTAGTGTTCTAATGTGTTTCCTCTGATGAAGTCTCACAGGGTCCTAGTGTTCTAGTGTGTTTCCTCTGATGAAGTCTCACAGTGTCCTAGTGTTCTAGTGTGTTTCCTCTGATGAAGTCTCACAGGGTCCTAGTGTTCTAGTGTGTTTCCTCTGATGAAGTCTCACAGGGTCCTAGTGTTCTAGTGTGTTTCTTCTGATGAAGTCTCACAGGGTCCTAGTGTTCTATTGTGTTTCCTCTGATGAAGTCTCACAGGGTCCTAGTGTTCTATTGTGTTTCCTCTGATGAAGTCTCACAGGGTCCTAGTGTTCTAGTGTGTTTCCTCTGATGAAGTCTCACAGGGTCCTAGTGTTCTAATGTGTTTCCTCTGATGAAGTCTCACAGGGTCCTAGTGTTCTAGTGTGTTTCCTCTGATGAAGTCTCACAGGGTCCTAGTGTTCTAGTGTGTTTCCTCTGATGAAGTCTCACAGGGTCCTAGTGTTCTAGTGTGTTTCCTCTGATGAAGTCTCACAGGGTCCTAGTGTTCTAGTGTGTTTCCTCTGATGAAGTCTCACAGGGTCCTAGTGTTCTAGTGTGTTTCCTCTGATGAAGTCTCACAGGGTCCTAGTGTTCTAGTGTGTTTCCTCTGATGAAGTCTCACAGGGTCCTAGTGTTCTAGTGTGTTTCCTCTGATGAAGTCTCAGAGGGTCCTAGTGTTCTATTGTGTTTCCTCTGATGAAGTCTCACATGGTCCTAGTGTTCTAGTGTGTTTCCTCTGATGAAGTCTCTCAGGGTCCTAGTGTTCTAGTGTGTTTCCTCTGATGAAGTCTCTCAGGGTCCTAGTGTTCTAGTGTGTTTCCTCTGATGAAGTCTCACAGGGTCCTAGTGTTCTATTGTGTTTCCTCTGATGAAGTCTCTCAGGGTCCTAGTGTTCTAATGTGTTTCCTCTGCAGGTTTAAGGACAGCCAGACTAGTATCCTGAATAGAGACCCATATATGATCCATAATAACGGTACCTTAGAGATCAACGTAGCCCAGCCCCTGAACAGTGGCAAGTACACCTGTATAGCCTCCAACAACCTGGGAACAAAGGAGAACCATGTCTACCTAGAGGTCAAAGGTCAGACAAGCCCGCTCCTAACCTGATTATAATGCTTTATGAATGTAGTTATAGACACTTATAATGGTTTATGAATATAGTTATAGACACTTATAATGCATTATGAATGTAGTTATATACACTTATAATGCATTATGAATGTAGTTATATACACTTATAATGCATTATGAATGTAGTTATAGACACTTATGATGCATTATGCCTGTAGTTATAGACACTTATAATGCATTATGAATGTCTTTATAGACACTTATAATGCATTATGAATGTAGTTATAGATGTTATAATCCATTATGAATGTAGTTATAAATGTTATAATGCATTATGAATGTAGTTATATATGTTATAATCCATGATGAATGTAGTTATAGATGTTATAATGCATCATGAATGTAGTTATATATGTTATAATCCATTATGAATGTAGTTATATATGTTATGATCCATTATGAATGTAGTTATAGATGTTATAATGCATTATGAAGAGGGTATTCATAGGAAGTGTAACCATATGTGTGTATTTTCCTCCAGAGCCGACGAGGATCCTGGCCCAGCCAGAGTACATGGTGGTCCAGAGGAACAGGAAGGCAGTGTTTGAGTGTAAAGTAAAACACGACCCCACCCTCATCCCCACCATGACCTGGCTCAAAGACAACGGAGAGCTGCCTGACGACGAGCGGTACTGTAGACCATCTCCTCTATACACATGTTCTCTTTACAGACATGGGTCTGCTACAGGCCAGTGGTGGTCAACCCTCCTCCAGGAGAGATACCGTCCTCCATGATTCTGACACACCTCATTCTACTAATCAAACTGCTCCTCAGGCCCTTTATTAGCTGCATTATAATAATAATAATATGCCATTTAGCAGACACTTTTATCCAAAGCGACTTACAGTCATGCGTGCATACATTTTTGTGTATGGGTGGTCCCGGCGATCGAACCCACTACCTTGGCGATACAAGCGCCGTGCTCTACCAGCTGAGCTACAGAGGACCACACATTAGGTGTGTTATAGCAGGGCTGGAGCAAAAGCCTTAAAAAAAAGAAGTATTTTAGTAAATGTATGGTTGGATGTTACTGTAAGCAGGATTGTCTGACTGTGTGTGGTGGTGTTTTGTTAGGTTCGTGGTGGACACTGACAGTCTGACCATCAAAGACGTGACAGAGGGGGACGAGGGAATCTACACCTGTGTCATGAACACCACCCTGGACCAGGACTCAGCTAGCGCCATGCTCACTGTCGTTGGTGGGTTTACCATTATACTTCACATGATGTTTACCTAACTTATCTTAGGAAATAAAACACATTCTATCATTTCCTTGTTATCTATATTCTATCTCCTTTACTTACCCTTATGACAAAGGATGTGTTTAGTCTCTGTGGTAGACAAGCTTGTTCTGAATAGTCTGCTAACATCTTTATTTACATACTTTGTAGTCTGATCCAACGCTCACACACAGTTGTAATACTAGAGTGTTGTAATACTAATGATTGACTATAGTAACAGTAGTATTTCATAACCAATACTAGTGTTGTAATACTAATGATTGACTATAGTAACAGTAGTATTTCATAACCAATACTAGAGTGTTGTAATACTGATGATTGACTATAGTAACAGTAGTATTTCATAACCAATACTAGTGTTGTAATACTGATGATTGACTATAGTAACAGTAGTATTTCATAACCAATACTAGTGTTGTAATACTAATGATTGACTATAGTAACAGTAGTATTTCATAACCAATACTAGTGTTGTAATACTGATGATTGACTATAGTAACAGTAGTATTTCATAACCAATACTAGAGTGTTGTAATACTGATGATTGACTATAGTAACAGTAGTATTTCATAACCAATACTAGAGTGTTGTAATACTGATGATTGACTATAGTAACAGTAGTATTTCATAACCAATACTAGTGTTGTAATACTGATGATTGACTATAGTAACAGTAGTATTTCATAACCAATACTAGTGTTGTAATACTGATGATTGACTATAGTAACAGTAGTATTTCATAACCAATACTAGTGTTGTAATACTGATGATTGACTATAGTAACAGTAGTATTTCATAACCAATACTAGTGTTGTAATACTGATGATTGACTATAGTAACAGTAGTATTTCATAACCAATACTAGAGTGTTGTAATACTGATGATTGACTATAGTAACAGTAGTATTTCATAACCAATACTAGTGTTGTAATACTGATGATTGACTATAGTAACAGTAGTATTTCATAACCAATACTAGAGTGTTGTAATACTGATGATTGACTATAGTAACAGTAGTATTTCATAACCAATACTAGTGTTGTAATACTGATGATTGACTATAGTAACAGTAGTATTTCATAACCAATACTAGTGTTGTAATACTGATGATTGACTATAGTAACAGTAGTATGTCATAACCAGTACTAGTGTTGTAATACTGATGATTGACTATAGTAACAGTAGTATTTCATAACCTATACTAGTGTTGTAATACTGATGATTGACTATAGTAACAGTAGTATTTCATAACCAGTACTAGTGTTGTAATACTGATGATTGACTATAGTAATAGTAGTATTTCATAACCAATACTAGTGTTGTAATACTGATGATTGACTATAGTAACAGTAGTATTTCATAACCAATACTAGTGTTGTAATACTGATGATTGACTATAGTAACAGTAGTATTTCATAACCAATACTAGTGTTGTAATACTGATGATTGACTATAGTAACAGTAGTATTTCATAACCAATACTAGTGTTGTAATACTGATGATTGACTATAGTAACAGTAGTATTTCATAACCAGTACTAGTGTTGTAATACTGATGATTGACTATAGTAACAGTAGTATTTCATAACCAATACTAGTGTTGTAATACTGATGATTGACTATAGTAACAGTAGTATTTCATAACCTTACTGTTGCTGTGTAGTCTTATTCTCCCTCTCTCAGACCAATGTTGTGTCACTAACCTCTAACTCCTACCTTACGCCTGCCCTCGCTCTCTCAGAGGCTACTCCAACTCCTGCTATTGTCTACGGTAAACAACGCTGGCACTATTGGCCGTATTAGCATTCCATCACCATCACCATCGTCATCATTCCTCATCCACTCCTCTCCCTCGGTCCTGAGTGTGTGAGAGCTGACCCTCACCCTTACTGTAACAGTCCTGAGTGTGTGAGAGCTGACCCTCACCCTTACTGTAACAGTCCTGACCGTTTTGTTAGCATGCTATGGCTCTGTTGTGATGCTCCTGCAGTGGCACATTGACAGACCGTGACCAGAGGGAACCAGTCTGTGTGTGTTTGAAGTGTCTGGTGTATCATTAGATTTATTCAGTAGTGTGATTATTATTATTATTAGTTCCTATGTCTGACTACTGTGTTTTGTGTTGGAGTTGTATCCTGCTCATTTTAGACTCGCGCTCAGTTAATCAGTTTATCAAACAAGGCATGCTGACTCCCACCACCCAAAGCATCAAGTGACCTTGTTGTTGTAGTGAGTGGTACTGACACCATGTTTTCCTCTCCAGAGGAACCGGACCCTCCTACAGACCTGGAGCTGACTGACCAGAGAGATAGGAGCGTCCAGCTCACCTGGATACCTGGAGACGAACACAACAGCCCTACACAGAGTACTGTATTATAATGAACACAGCAGCCCTACACAGAGTACTGTATTATAATGAACACAGCAGCCCTACACAGAGTACTGTATTATAATGAACACAACAGTCCTACACAGAGTACTGTATTATAATGAACACAACAGCCCTACACAGAGTACTGTATTATAATGAACACAGCAGCCCCACACAGAGTACTGTATTATAATGAACACAGCAGCCCTACACAGAGTACTGTATTATAATGAACACAGCAGCCCTACACAGAGTACTGTATTATAATGAACACAGCAGCCCTACACAGAGTACTGTATTATAATGAACACAGCAGCCCTACACAGAGTACTGTATTATAATGAACACAACAGCCCTACACAGAGTACTGTATTATAATGAACACAGCAGCCCTACACAGAGTACTGTATTATAATGAACACAGCAGCCCTACACAGAGTACTGTATTATAATGAACACAACAGCCCTACACAGAGTACTGTATTATAATGAACACAACAGCCCTACACAGAGTACTGTATTATAATGAACACAGCAGCCCTACACAGAGTACTGTATTATAATGAACACAACAGCCCTACACAGAGTACTGTATTATAATGAACACAACAGTCCTACACAGAGTACTGTATTATAATGAACACAACAGCCCTACACAGAGTACTGTATTATAATGAACACAACAGCCCTACACAGCGTACTGTATTATAATGAACACAACAGGGTCACTACCAACAGGGTCAACAGGGTCACTACCAACAGGGTCAACAGGGTCACTACCAACAGGGTCAACAGGGTCACTACCAACCCAAGATCCAATCCATTTCCCTCCTCTTGTGTTCTAACCCCTCCTCCATGTTCTAACCCCTCCTCCATGTTCTAACCCCTCCTCCATGTTCTAACCCCTCCTCCATGTTCTAACCCCTCCTCCATTTTCTAACCCCTCCTCAATGTTCTAACCACTCCTCTATGTTCTAACCCCTCCTTCGTGTTCTAACCCCTCCTCCATGTTCTAACCCCTCCTCCATGTTCTAACCCCTCCTCCATGTTGTCTCCCCTCCCAGAGTTCCTGGTCCAGTATGAGGATCTGCTCCACCAGGCTGGGGTGTGGCACAACCTGACAGAGGTGGAGGGCACCAAGACCACGGCCCACCTGGACCTGTCCCCCTACGTCTACTACTCCTTCAGGGTGCTGGCCATGAACCATGTGGGCCACAGCCAGCCCAGCCAGCCCTCCAGGCAGTACAGGACCAACCCTGCAGGTAAAACTATACTGTGGATCTTAGTTTATTAAACCATGTGGGCCACAGCCAGCCCAGCCAGCCCTCCAAACAGTACAGGACAAACCCTGCAGGTAAAACTATACTGTGCATCTTAGTTTATTGTCAAAGAAATGCAAATGGTCTGTTCTAAAACTGTAGAAGTGTTAGAGGTAGGGATGACTAGTGTTGAAGAGTAGGTTGGTCAGAAGTGTTAGGGTGAGAGGTAGGGATGGCTATAGAGTAAGATGGTCAGAAGTGTTAGAGTGAGAGGTAGGGATTACTATAGAGTAAGATGGTCAGAAGTGTTAGAGTGAGAGGTAGGGATTACTATAGAGTAAGATGGTCAGAAGTGTTAGAGTGAGAGGTAGGGATGACTATAGAGTAAGATGGTCAGAAGTGTTAGAGTGAGAGGTAGGGATTACTATAGAGTAAGATGGTCAGAAGTGTTAGAGTGAGAGGTAGGGATTACTATAGAGTAAGATGGTCAGAAGTGTTAGAGTGAGAGGTAGGGATTACTATAGAGTAAGATGGTGTGATGTACACTGTAGAAAATAGGTTTGGTCTGATCTGTGATCTGTTTGTGACTCTGTTAGCTCCAGCTGAGAATCCAACAGATGTCCAAGGTGTTGGAACTGAACATAATAACTTAGTCATCTCATGGAAGGTAAGATATGCTCCATCTAAAGTATAATCACTATCATTAGTCCTAATTCAGCAGCCTGCAGTGGATCAGTTTGAGTATTCCTGACCCTATTCATGGTGTCACCATATCACTATTAACCCAGTGATTCCAAGACCCCTCTTCCCCTCTTCCCCTCTAATCTCTCTCCCATAGGAGCTGACAGGCCTCCAGTCCAACGGGCCAGGACTACAGTACAAGGTGAACTGGAGACAGAAGGATGTGGAGGATGACTGGTCTTCTGAGACCGTGGCAAACGCCTCCAAGTATGTGGTGTCAGGCACGCCCACTTTCGTACCCTACGAGGTCAAAGTTCAGGCGGTGAACGACTATGGAAACGGACCAGCGCCTGAGACAGTGGTGGGATACTCTGGAGAGGACGGTGAGTATTGTATTGTGTGTGTGTGTGTGTGTTTGTGTATGTGTATGTGTCTGTGTGTGTGTGTGTGTTTGTGTGTAGAGAGGGCTGTCGTGGTCCTCTGTAGCTCAGCTGGTAGAGCACGGCGCTTGTAACGCCAAGGTAGTGGGTTCGATCCCCGGGACCACCCATACACAAAAATGTATGCACGCATGACTGTAAGTCGCTTTGGATAAAAGCGTCTGCTAAATGGCATATTATTATTATTATTATTATTACTACTGTACATGAGGAGGTTGTGAATGGAGAGAGCAATGGTCTTTTTCAGAGCCATGCATCATTTTCAGAACCCAACTGAAACTGTCACCATAAATTCCAATAACTTCCTGCTCCCATTCATTTCTAGTTAGAATGCAAATTAGAATGATGTTGTCATGAAACATTTGATGCCAGTATGGAGTATAGTCTGTTGAACTCTTTGTCTGTCACTCAGTGCCCATGTCAGCCCCAGAGAGTGTCCAGGTGCTGGTTCAGAACGGGACGCTAGCAGAGGTTCACTGGGAGCCTGTCCTCACCCCCATGGTCAGAGGACGGCTACAGGGCTACAAGGTGCTGTACACAGAAACCAGGGATCCCTCACAATGTGGACAAATGTTTATTATCACTACAATATATTGATAGTTGAAATACATACGTAGCAGTTAGTGGCAAAGTTAAGGTGGCAAGATTCTGGTATGTTTGCCAAAATACCCATGTTTTCCTGCAATCAGGAGGGGATGAGCAGGAAATCTGACAATCATCGAACCAGGAAAAACCTGGTAATTTTGTGAAAGTGACCAGAATGTTTGTGTGATGTTTGTGATGTGTGATGTGTGATGTGTGATGTGTGTGTGTGTGTGTGTGTGTGTGTGTGTGTGTGTGTGTGTGGTCCTGCAGGTGACCTACTGGCGTGAACGTAGCCTCCACCAGGCAGAGGGACAACAGGGGGAGCAGCAGGTGTTGGCCTTCAGTGGGAACAGGAGTGAGGGCAGACTACCAGGCCTCCAACCATACAGCCTCTACACACTCAACATCAGGGTGGTCAACGGCAAGGGAGAGGGGCCCCCCAGCCCCAACCAGAACTTTGAGACCCCAGAGGGAAGTAAGGGTCATCATTCAGACTCCTACTGTTATTGGATAGATTCTCTGTGTGTAATCCGTATACCAAAGGAGGCTGGTGAGGGGAGGATGGATCATAATAATGAATGGAATGGAGTGAATGGAATGGTATCAAACACATGAAAACCAGGCGTTTGATGTGTTTGAGACCATTCCATTTACTCCGCTCCAGCCATTACCATGAGCCCGTCCTCCCCATTTAAAGTGCCACCAGCCACCACTACTGTGTACATTTAGTCATGCATTGTGCTATACTGTAGGAAGGGGCTCACTATGGGCTTGAAACAAGGCTGATAAAAGGTCAGTACTTGTTCACATTCCATATCAGGTTAGAATGGTTTTGTCTGTACGCTACTATATGGTTTTGTGCTTATGAATGATGTTTTTCTTTAGTTAATAAGTAATGTTGTATAATTGCATCCATACATTATGTCATTGTATTCCTGTGTTTGTCTGTGTGTGTTTAGTCCCCGGTCCTCCTTCCTTCCTGCGTATAAAGAACCCCAACATGGACTCTTTGACGCTGGAGTGGGGTCCTCCACAGGACAACAATGGCCGTCTCACCGGATACACACTGAAATACCAGCCAGGTAAGTTGCTGACCCTGGCTTCTACCCCTATGGGTGTGTATGTGTGTGTGCCTCAGTGTGATTGGTTTAAAATCAAAAGAAGCGTTTCAATATCTTTATCTTAATGGATCTCTCTCTCTCTCTCTCTCTCTCTCTCTCTCTCTCTCTCTCTCTCTCTCTCTGTCTCTCTCTCTCTCTCTCTCTCTCTCTCTCTCTCTCTCTCTCTCTCTCTCTCTCTCTCTCTCTCTCTCTCTCTCTCTCTCTCTCTCTCTCTCTCTCTCTCTCTCTCTCTCTCCCCCTCCTCCTCCTCTCTCTCTCTCAGTCAACAACTCCAATGAGCTTGGTCCCATGGAGGAGATGACGTTCCCAGCCAATGAGACCACCATAACCCTGGCCAACCTCAAGTACAGCACCCGCTACAAGTTTTACTTCAACGCTAAGACCATCAAGGGCTCCGGCCCAACCATCACAGAGGAGGCTGTCACTATCATGGATGAAGGTGAGTTTTACGTAGGATGAAATCCAACACTAGAATGGCCTTTGGCATCCCGGCAAGGTGATTACAGGACGGCCATCTTGGTCAGGGAATCTAATGTATCTCTATGGAGCTTTAGGTACTGTGAAAGCAAATTGTACAAAGTATTATGGGTGTGTTGAAGTTTAAAGCAGCTGTCTAGGAATTTGAGAGTGGTTTCTCTCAGATTTCTCTCAGCTGTTTACCAAAACAAGTGGTGGGCGGCAGTTTACGGACTGTAACTTTTCCTACAGCGCAGCGTCCAACGTTTCCTACGGCGTCCCATATGGGAGTCATTCTTTTCTCAGCGGACACTTTGCAGGTTGCATGAACTCTTTGACGTGTTCAAGTGTGGTAAAACTGTCACCCGTGTTGTTCGACCTGTAGTGAATCATTCTGTTTGGCTTCAACTTGGTGAAATAAGACTTTGTCTTTTAAAATGGGACCCCAGTGTGATCTAGTTTTACCTTTCCTTGCTCGTCTACTTACATCACCTCTGCCTGTGTTTGTGCTCTCATCTCTTCTCTCTCTCTTTATTCCCCTCTTCCTCCTCTTCTCTCTGAAGCCTTTATACAGCAACCCATAGTAGATGTGGTCAAAGGTAAAATAAGTCTCTCAGCGGAAGCACCTGCATGTTCTGCCAGATAGAGAAACTAGACCCTGATAGATAGCTACTGTAGATCTGTCTGCATGTGCCTTCCTCCATCATCAGCGAACTGTAGCATGATGCACTACAGTACCCATAATGCTCTGTGTTAGCTACTGTGGGAGTAGATGTTAACTCTAAGGCTACGTTCCAATAGCCGTTCTAGAACACTGCTTAGAATGCATGCCCCCAAAGCATTTCCTCACTCTAAGTGGTAAGCTAAAGAAATCATCCTATAACTGCGTTCATTGCATCCGCAAGCACCAAGCCTTGTGTCCAATTCGAAAAAGAAGGGTCACGTTAAAAGACCTAAATGGATTAATATTCTAGGCTACTCATCTCTTTCATTCTCTCAGTCTTTCCCCTATTCCCTTGCTCTTGCTCATGAATGAATTCCACCACTGTGTCATTTGCTTTATTGAGCCGTCCTGCATGATGCTGTACCACTGGACAGTCTGCATGCTGTTAACTGCTCTATCTCTAACTACTAGAACTACTAGAACTACTCTATAGTATTGTGGTACTATTTGTTTGTCTGTGGTGTCTGTTGTGTTTGTGGTGTTTGTGGTGTTTGTGGTGGTAGTGGTGTCTGTGGTGTCTGTGGTGTTTGTGGTGTCTGTGGTGTTTGTGGTGTTTGTGGTGTCTGTGTTGTTTGTGGTGTCTGTGGTGGTGGTGGTGTTTGTGGTGTCTGTGGTGGTGGTGTCTGTGGTGTTTGTGGTGTTTGTGAGGGTGGTGGTGGTGGTGTTTGTGGTGTTTGTGTTGTCTGTAGTGGTGGTGGTGGTGTCTGTGGTGTTTGTGGTGGTGGTGGTGGTGGTGGTGGTGGTGTTTGTGGTGTCTGTGGTGGTGGTGGTGTTTGTGGTGTTTGTGGTGTCTTACTCTTCTCTGTGGTGTTGTTGTTTCAGGCCACACAGAACCCCATCATCCAATCTCTCCCATCACTCAGTCTCTGCGCCCCCCGTTTCACAAGGGTACTACAGCCATTCCCTGTGTCCCTTACTTCTCTCTCCATTAAATCTCTAGCCCAAAAGAGGAACATTTTAACTTATCGTTTAGGGCAGTTGTGTGTCCTGTGACTAGCTTGCATATGAGAAATGATTAGTTCTCAGGGAAATATGGTGGAAAATGCAGAAAAGTAAGAAAAAGCAGAATATCTGTAGACATTTAGTGAAAGGTGTGACTCATTTTCTGGAAAACAAAACATTATTAGGTTACAAAGTCTACAGTTTGTATTTGAGTCTAAGTTAACTCCTCCATGACCTTCTGTAACGTCCTGTCTCTGAGACTGTATATTACTGGCTATGATTCCAACTTGTGTAGCTCAACACCTGTCCTGTATGTATGTTCTTCCCTGTGTGGTCAGTGGGTCCGATAGGCCCGGGCGTTCACCAATGTAAACTCATCTGTGGTGGGAGAGGAGGGAGCAGTGATAAGTTGGGAATACTTTGGACCAGATAAGAATGTGTATGTGGAGTATATTGTAGAAAACAGTAAGCTATTCCTACTTCTATACAATATAGTCTCATCACATCACAAAGCAAATTGCATGCTCATAAACATACAGTTAAGCATATAAACTGCCTGTCAAACGTTAAAGTATCATTGTTCATTTATTCCTAAACTTGGATCATCAGTGCCTATAAAAATGTGTATGCAAACCCACTGTTAACATACCTCATATAATGAGGAAGTGGCATGCTCAAAAGTTTGAAGTAATAAAACGTTTTTCAGTACATACATCATATTATCACCCAAATACTTGCCTTTTCCAATACATACTTTCCTTCTCTCGATTTTCACTTTCTTCCCAACCCCTCCATTCCCTCCAGGTAAAGAAGACTGGACAAAAGAGTTTGTAAACGGCAGTAGCGGGTCTCAGACCTATCTGATAAAGGGCTTAAAGCCGGGGACGTCCTATAGGGTTCGGGTGGTAGTTAAAGACCATTCTGAGGCTACCATACACAGTACAGAGGAGCTAGTGATAACGCTGCCAGGTGAGGCAGCATGTTCAGAGCGCTCTGCCTCAGTGCACTGCAGGGTTGGAGACAATTCCATTTCAATATTAGTCAATTCAGGAAGTTAACTGTTCCAGTTACAATTCTATTTCTAATGTTCCTCATTGCTTTTCAATGAATTAGAATTGACTGAATTGAAATGGAATTGACCCCAACCCTGATGTACAGTAGATGATTGTTCCTTGTAGTTGCCTGCGTCACCCTTCCATGCCCTCCTCCCATGATAAGACCTCCATCAGTTTGACCAGTAATAATCTGGGGTGTAGCTAGTGTAAAAGCATGGGAAGAGCAAGGTTTGAAGCATGATGTCCCTAATTCATTTTAAGGTATCCTGTCTCTTTTCAGTTAGTGTTCAGTGAAAGTTGACTGTATGTGCAGTAGAGGGTCATTGTCATTGCATGTCTTCATTTTTGAAAACATTAATTACTTTTTTTATCAGATCTTTTCATCCTTAAACAATTTTTGGGAAATTCCCTCCTGCTTCTTAATTTAATTTAACCGTTATTTATACAGGTCCTTGCCTGCGCCACTCCCCCCTTCAAATATTCACCTTCTAGCACCTTCTAGCACCTTCTAGCACTCTGACCACTTTGCCCTTTCTCTTCTTCCTGTGTGTGTGTGTGTGTGTGTGTGTGTGTGTGTGTGTGTGTGTGTGTGTGTGTGTGTGTGTGTGTGTGTGTGTGTGTGTGTGCGTGTGTGTGTGTCTGTCAGAAGCAATGAAAAGCAACCAGGTAGACCTAGCCACTCAGGGCTGGTTCATAGGGCTGATGTGTGCCATCGCACTCCTCATCCTCGTCCTCCTCATCGTCTGCTTCATCAAGAGGAACAAGGGAGGGAAATACCCAGGTACACACACACACACACACACACACACACACACACACACACACACACACACCCTAGACATTCAGCAACAATGATATTAATCGTATCCACAGTGAAAGAAAAAGAGGACGCTCACCAAGACCCAGAGATCCAGCCTATGAAGGAGGATGATGGGACGTTTGGAGAGTACAGGTGAGAGACACTCTATAACACAACACACACATTCCTGTTGAAGACTACTGTACTTGTTCCATGTTGTTCTGATTGACATGTTGTTCTGATGGACATGTTGTTTTGATTGACATGTTGTTCTGATTGACATGTTGTTCTGATTGACATGTTGTTCTGATTGACATGTTTGGATGTATAGAACATTTTACCAAGGAACAAGGAAACTCTCCCTTCCTGACTCCCTCGAGGCAAGACAGAATCTACACCTCTCTGTGTTTAATTAACAAGACATAATCTACACCTCTTTGTGTTTAATTAACAAGACAGAATCTACACATCTCTGTGTTTAATTAACAACACATAATCTACACCTCTCTGTGTTTAATTAACAAGACAGAATCTACACCTCTTTGTGTTTAATTAACAAGACAGAATCTACACATCTCTGTGTTTAATTAACAAGACAGAATCAACACCTCTCTGTGTTTAATTAACAACACAGAATCTACACCTCTCTGTGTTTAATTAACACTGTAAATGCTGTACTTACTTACAAATATGATTTTATAATCAATCTAAGCCACTTTTATACATTGGTGTGTGTGTGCAAATACCGTATGTATTTTAATGTAAAATTAAAAACATCTGTCATGCTATCATTGTTGAGTAGTGGTATCAAGCTTTATTGCTGAACGGGTCTCAATCTGCACACCACTATCTTGTGATATCATCATCATACTTTGTGTGCCAAATCATTTTTTGTGATTTTGTTGACTCATAAGAAAAAAGTATGTGTTTTTAGTTGAATAATAATTGCGGTGCGTCGAACATGTGTTGACTGATAGAGGCTTCTACTGTAACACATGGGTTGACTGTTTGATAGCAGGCTGCTACTGTAACACATGGGTTGACTGTTTGATAGCAGGCTACTACTGTAATACATGGGTTGACTGTTTGATAGCAGTCTGCTACTGTAATACATGGGTTGACTGTTTGATAGCAGTCTGCTACTGTAATACATGGGTTGACTGTTTGATAGCTGGCTGCTACTGTAATACATGGGTTGACTGTTTGATAGCAGGCTTCTACTGTAATACATGGGTTGACTGTTTGATAGCAGGCTTCTACTGTAATACATGGGTTGACTGTTTGATAGCAGGCTTCTACTGTAATAAAGCACATAGCGGAATGTATTTTCTCATCCACCACTCTTCATGTGTTCCTCCATTGTTCTCTGTCTTTGGGGTGTAGGTCCCTGGAAAGGTAAGAGGGTTAGCGTTATGCTATTAGCATACAGCAAGCCTGGCATGCATCACACAACCTCTGATACCGGTCTGTGTGTGTGTCTGAACTGATACTAAAGGAGAGGGGTGGGCCTTGTCAAACCGAGCACAGATAATATTATGTCAGTTTTACTCACTTGTTTGTTGTCCAGCACCTGATTGTAAACCAGTTATATTTATTGAACACTAACAGTCACTAAAATCAGAAGCTACTATTTGACTGTGTTTCCTGTTTGGCTTCATTTTCAGTTGCTTTCAATGTTTCCTTTTGGGTAGAAAAATGTCAACATTCGGTTGTATTTATGAGTTGTGCCGTTGTAATGTCGATCTAGTATAAGTATATACACTGAGTGTACAAAACATTAAGAACACCTTCCTAATATTGAGTTGCACCCCCTTTTGCCCTGAGAACAGCCTCAATTCGTCAGGGTATGGACTCTACAAGGTGTCGAAAGCATTCCACAGGGATGCTGGCCCATGATGACTCCAATGCTTCCTACAGTTGTGTCAAGTTGGCTGGATGTCCTTTGGGTGGTGGACCATTCTAGATACATATGGGAAACTGTTGAACGTGAAAAACCCAGCAGCGTTGCAGTTCTTGACACAAACCGGTGCCCCTGGCACATACTACAATACCCTGTTCAAAGGCACTTAAATATTTTGTCTTGCCCATTCACCCTCTGAATGAATCCATGTCTCAAGGCTTAAAAATCCTTCTTTAACCTGTCTCCTCCCCTTCATCTACACTGATTGAAGTGGATTTAACAAGTGACATCAATAAGGGATCATAGCTTTCACCTGGATTCACCTGGTCAGTCTATGTCACGACAAGATAAACAACGTGTTCAACTCCACCTTATATAAACTTAAATCGGGTGCTATGTCATGGAAAGAGTAGGTATCCTTAATGTTTTGTCCACTCAGTGTTGTTATTTATAGACGGTATAAATGTACGAGTGGTGAGGACATACTAAGGACAGCCATTACAAAGTCTTATATAGCTGTGTATTCTCACCGTAGTGTTAATGTTGTACAGGATGTATTCTCACCATAGTGTTAATGTTGTACAGGATGTATTCTCACCGTAGTGTTAATGTTGTACAGGATGTATTCTCACCGTAGTGTTAATGTTGTACAGGATGTATTCTCACCGTAGTGTTAATGTTGTACAGGATGTATTCTCACCGTAGTGTTAATGTTGTACAGGATGTATTCTCACCGTAGTGTTAATGTTGTACAGGATGTATTCTCACCGTAGTGTTAATGTTGTACAGGATGTATTCTCACCGTAGTGTTAATGTTGTACAGGATATAGTGTGCTGCACTTCTACTGGTAGATTGATCCACCAGAATCAGTTCAGTTTGTCATTTCAATAAAAGGGTTTTTGTACGACTCAGCCCCTCGACCCCAAGCCCCCTATGCATTTTGGACAGATCTGTTATTTGAATCCCTCTGAGTCTTTAATGCATGTAGATGCAATGGAGAGCACATGGTCTGATGTCTGCCTAGTATGTGCATTATGCTGAGAAGCACGCCTTATAGATTGAAATGGAATCATGTCAAAGTATTCGTCACCAAGTCCAGTCCTGCAGAACTAGGTGTTCCAGGCTTTTGCTCCAGCCCAGCTTGAACACATCCTAAACAAGACCTTGGTCAGGTGAATCAGGTGCATCAATGCCAGGCTGGAACAAAACCCTGCAGCCCCTGTATCTCTCCAGGACCAAATTTAGCCACAACTATCTGACCTAAAGTAAACCGTCTGTCTACCTCTTTATTCACATCTCTTTGCTCTCCCCCTCCCTCCTAACCCTTAGTGACACGGAGGACCACAAGCCTCTGAAGGGCAGCCGGACGCCGTCCAACGGCACGGTGAAGAGAGACGACAGTGATGACAGCCTGGTGGACTATGGCGAGGGAGGGGACGGCCAGTTCAACGAGGACGGATCCTTTATCGGCCAGTACAGCGGCAAGAAGGAGAAAGATACACACGAGGGCAACGAGAGCTCCGAGGCCCCCTCGCCGGTCAACGCTATGAACTCCTTTGTCTAGTTAGATAGATAGTGACCGATAGCTGATGGCGATGCCATGACGACCGGCTGCCATGGAAACCATCGCAATGGTGACCTGACCTGTCACCATGGAGACCAGTCACCATAAGGACGTGTCACCATGGAGACTCATCACCGTGGAGACCTGTCACCGTGGCCACCCGTCACCATGGCTACTTCTGTCACACCCTGTCATCTCTCCACAGCCTGCCCGTCCTGCCAACTCCCCACCCCCCATCACACTGTGACTACTCTCACCACCCTCACTATCACATGTTGAGACCAACAAACAACCAAACAGAAGAGACATGAAAAGAAGAAGAAGATGAACCTTAGAACCATTTGAAAAAGTAGAAGGAGGGATGTAGGAGCCCAGAAACAGAGAGAGAGATAGATGGAGAGATGGAGGACAAGCAGGAAGCGGAGGAATGTATTCCAGGAGCAGACTGGGTTGGTTCTCATCACCCAGACTGGTCCACAAAGAGCTGGAGAGGGCATGTGTGTGTTAGTGCCATTCTATCTTTTGCAAACGTATATATAATGACATATATAGATCATTGTCTTTTTGAAAACAATTATACACGTTAGAATATATATTTTCTCAACATGCCATTATATACATTCATCTGCTTCTGATTAATATACTGCATGGAATTAATGATATTCTAAACCATCACACATGGAATCATTACTAGTGTCTGGCGTGGAAGCAGAGCTTGACGTTGACTGACTGTCGGCGATGACGCGGTGCTCACCTTAAACTACTGCTTATGTCTTCTATCACCTTACCTTTCTATCTTCAAAAGGGTTCTAGTGGTATTATGATACGGGAAAACAATGGCATCATCAATGTCTTTGTGGACATTGCTGTGAAAAGTGTGACTCGGTGTAAATGCTATTGTGATATGTCTTTTTTGCAAGACAGGAGGTGTTTGTATGTATACTGTAATAGCAGATCTATGGACTGGATGGTCAGGTATAACACATTTATAGTTTGTAACTCTTGATAATCAATTCAGAATAACTCTGACAGTCCTAGCCGCTCTCCAACGATCCCACACTCACACAGACGTTGCAGTTTGTCTTCCTTTTGTTTTTCAATTCTTGTTGTTGTTTAGTTGTTGTTGTTTAGTTGTCTTCCTTTCCACCAGACACATGGTCTTGTTGCAGTGGCACTACTATCCATCATGGAGATTGGAACAGACCCATCGTTCATATAGCTTCACCACACACTCAGCTGAGACTGCATACAGCCTCTCTGATCATGGAACAAACATTGATCAACATGTTGCCCTATTCTATAACATGGCCACCACCCAGCATAGTTCAACAGCATTGCATTTCCACTCTCCTGCCTTGTGTGCTGAACATGCAGTGAGAGAGAGAGAGAGAGAGAGAGAGAGAGAGAGAGAGAGAGAGAGAGAGAGAGAGAGAGAGAGAGAGAGAGAGAGAGAGAGAGAGAGAGAGAGAGAGAGAGAGAGAGAGAGAGAGAGAGAGAGAGAGAGAGAGAGAGAGAGAGAGAGAGAGAGAGAGAGAGAGAGAGAGAGAGAGAGAGAGAGAGAGAGAGAGAGAGAGAGAGAGAGAGAGAGAGAGGAGAGAGAGAGGGGGGGGGAAGAGAGAGAGAGAGAGAGAGAGAGAGAGAAGAGAGAGAAGAGAGAGAGAGAGAGAGAGAGAGAGAGAGAGAGAGAGAGAGAGAGAGAGAGAGAGAGAGAGAGAGAGAGAGAGAGAGAGAGAGAGAGAGAGAGAGAGAGAGAGAGAGAGAGAGAGAGAGAGAGAGAGAGAGAGAGAGAGAGAGAGAGAGAGAGAGAGAACAGTCAAGCAGTGCTATGTTCCTGTTGCAGTTCTCAGAGCAGACCTATGTCAAAATAGTAAAGTATTTGTTTTCTTGCGAAATCAAACTATTCTGAGCCAGGTCTGAATCCTGATACAGGCGGTGCAGAACCAGAGAACCCTTCAGCACGATTAATAGTGCCTTTGTAAAGAACAGCCTGAGTTCTAGATTCATACCCACACACATCCTCTCATCCACATAGCAGAACTGTGGTTCCAGTACACAGAGCAGAACCTTGTTCCAATACACAGAGCAGAACCTGGTTCCAATACACAGAGCAGAACCTGGTTCCAAAACACAGAGCAGAACCTGGTTCTAATACACAGAGCAGAACCTGGTTCCAATACACAGAGCATAACCTGGTTCCAATACACAGAGCAGAACCTGGTTCTAATGCACAGAGCAGAACCTGGTTCCAATACACAGAGCAGAACCTGGTTCTAATACACAGAGCAGAACCTGGTTCCAATACACAGAGCATAACCTGGTTCCAATACACAGAGCATAACCTGGTTTCAATACACAGAGCAGAACCTGGTTTCAATACACAGAGCAGAACCTGGTTCTAATACACAGAGCATAACATGGTTCTAATACACAGAGCAGAACCTGGTTCCAATACACAGAGCAGAACCTGGTTCCAATACACAGAGCAGAACCTGGTTTCAATACACAGAGCAGAACCTGGTTCTAATACACAGAAATAGAATGACATTCATTCCATCATTCTGTTTCTATGGTTCCAATCCAGTACAGTTGTTATGGGTCCATGTATAGGTTCAGCCTAAAGAGATGATTTACTAACCTAAAGAAATGCATCACTAACCAACACCACAGGAGACTAGACTATCATCATCCATAGTCTCATCTCTCAACATCTCCTCTCAGCGTCACACCTAGAGGAGAGATTACGGACCAGACCAGCAGCACTAAACTAAACTACTGCCAACCTACGGTGCATCTGAAATGGCACCCTGTTCCGCTATGTAGTGCACTACTTTGGACCAGGGCGGATAGGGCTCTGGTCAAAAGTAGTGCACCAAATAGGGTGCCCTTGTCAAAAGTAGTGTACTGGAAATGGGAATAGGGTTCCATTCCCAGGTCAAAAGTAGTGTGCTATGGGGAATAGGGTGTCATTTCAGATGCAGCCTATTGTTTAACTCTCTGGTTAACTGCCATTAAGGATGGATGAACTACTGCTAGAACTTAAAACAGATGATATGAAATGTAGGGGGTTGAAAGGTATGGAAGATTTTGAATGTGGAAACAAGTTTGTTTTACCTATTCATCATAAGGAATGAAATGTTGCTTGTTTCATTGGAAAATGTCAATGGTTTTTGCATCTAAACGTTTATATGTGTATGTTGTCACGTTTTGCTCTAACTCAGAGAGCAAACTTGAAGTTCAGTGTATAGCCTACACCCAGTAGTCAGTGGGCTTGGATAATCTATAGGAATGAAGTGTGTGTGTGTGTGTGTGTGTGTGTGTGTGTGTGTGTGTGTGTGTGTGTGTGTGTGTGTGTGTGTGTGTGTGTGTGTGTGTGTGTGATGTATTCTATTTCTCCCCTTCTGCGATGATGACAGCCTGTTGAGCTGTTGTGCGAAGTGGTCTACCCCATCTTGACAGATAAACTGTTCCATATGTTATCTGGAAGACGGAGGGAGCTTTTCAAGAGAACGTTCCAGATTTCCATGATCTAGTTTTTCATAACTTTCATCAAGTTTTTAGTTTCCAATTGTGTCTGTGTGTAGATATTTTGTTGTAATATGTAAATAGAGCTTGGCCTGACTGTAGATGTTTTGAGTTGATGGGTATAGAGACGCCAGATGAGAGCTTGGCCTGATTGTAGATGTTTTGGGTCGAGAGTTATGATAGAGACGCCAGACGAGAGCTTGACCTGACTGTAGATGTTTTGGGTCGAGAGTTATGATAGAGACGCCAGACAAGAGCTTGACCTGACTGTAGATGTTTTGGGTTGAGAGGTATAGAGACGCCAGACGAGAGCTTGACCTGATCAACTAGCATCATGGGGATTTGAAGCAAGGTGTGTTGGGTGCATTGCATGATGGGTGCGAGAGAGACCTTTAACTGTTTTCACTCTTTCATTTGCTGTGCAACTGTTTTTCAAATTTGTCAGGTTACTACTTTTGCTAGCTCAAATGTTAATGGGGTAAGGAGGAGAGGAGGAGAGGAGGAGGAGAGGAGGAGAGGAGGAGGAGAGGAGGAGGAGAAGAGGAGAAAAAAATCAAAACAAAAATTTAACAAATGACATGCTCATCCACTGAGACTCATGAATAGACTGACTGAATAGCAGGACGCAGTGTGGAAACCCTGGTGACTGGTGACTATAGGAAATAATATATGATATGATATAGTAGGACATTCTGGTAAATGTTGAAGCTACACGAAGAGCATGAAAGGCTGTCAAATGGTTTACTCTATAATATAATATTGCTAAATATTTTGTATTTTAAAATGAAAAAAATAAATGTTGGTTTCAGAATTTCACCTCAGACTGATTTATTCCTCATTTTTATTTCAGCCCTCATTTTTGATGGATTAATTTATATTCTATATTAAACATGAATACCTGTGTATTGTTTCAATAGATTCTAAATGTATACCTGGAGATATGCAAGGTTCTTTGTAACATGTTATTGTTTAATATGCAAAAGCAAGGCCTTGTCCAATGTACCTTGTTTAGAAATAGAAGGAATCGTGAGCATGCACCCTATAAAGTAAACTTGTATAATCTGTTAACTGTAACACGTCAACCTACTAGTCCAGGAACCCCTATTATATCTATTAAGCTGGCTTTACTTAATATCAGATCTCTCGCCAACAAATCATTCTTGGTAAATGACATTATAATATCCTACAACCTAGATTTTATGTTTCTCACTGACACATGGCTAACAGAAGACTGTAGTGCTGCAATTCTTAACGAGACAGCACCTGAAACATGTGGCTATATGAATACGTGTCGAAATGGTAGGAAAGGAGGAGGAGTGGCTGCCCTATTCAAAGATACATTCCAGTGCTAAGAAAATCCACTAGGTAATTGTATTTATTTTGAATACCTCTGTACCCCCAAAATTTTGTTTTTAACCATTTACAGACCTCCACGATATTCTGCAAATTTTATTGATGATTTTGCTGAACTACTCTCTGTTATATCAGTTGATTATAACTTGTTTATTATTACAGGGGATTTTAACATCCACATAGATAATTGTACAGACAATAATGCCAAATAACTTTTTGCACTACTTGACACTTTTGATCTCACTCAACATGTGAAAGAGCGCACACACACTCAAGGCCACATTTTAGAACTGGTTATCTCTAAAGGTCTCGATATTTCCTCTGTCATGGTTAAAGACATGGCCCTGTCTGATCATTTCTGTGTCTTTTTTGAATCACTTATCACCCAGAATGTTCCAGTAAACTCAGTTTCTGTTAAGAAAAGGTACATTAATGAGAGTACCAATGCTCAGTTTATGGAAGCCATAGCTATCTCTCCAATAATAAGTGCTGAGTCAGTTGATGTACTCCTGGATAATTTGAATGCCAAAATATTGAATGTCATGGATCGTGTTGCACCGGTAAAGGTAAAGAACACTATGAGCAAACAGAAAACACCATGGAGAACCACCATGATGGTGAAGCGCCCTGAAAAGAGAATGTAGGAAAGCGGAACGTAAGTGGAGGAAAACTAAACTTCAAATTCACTATGACATCTATAAACAAAGCCTTGGTAGCTTCAACAATGAGTTACGCAGGGCCAGACAGCAACATTTATCGGGAATGATCAACAAGAATATCAACAATACCCGCCCTCTATTTGTCATGGTCGACAAGCTTACAAACCCAATAAAGCAGATACCATCAGAACTCATGTCCACTGTGAAATGTAATGAATTTGCGTGTTTCTTTAGTGAAAAAATAATAAGTATAAGACGGACCATCAAAACTGCTCAGTCTAAAAAGGACTCTGTACCGTCACCACGACCACCAAGACATAACTTGGTTATTATGTCACATTTTAATACAATTGATCAAAAAATCCCTAGAAGAAACAGTTCGACATCTTAAAGCTTCCACTTGCTGTCTCGACACACTGCCATCAGACTTTTTAAAAACAATTTTTAACTCTATAACAATGGACTTACAGCATATAGTTAATAGCTCTCTGCAATCAGGCATTTTCCCAACGTCTCTAAAAACAGCTGCCATTAAGCCCCTATTAAAAAAGAGAACACTGGATGCATCTATAATGAACAACTATAGACCTGTATCAAATCTCCCTTTTATAGCCAAGATCATTGAGAAGGTTGTCTTCCGACCTCACCACAGTACTGAAACGGCCCTGATTAAAGTTTTAAATGATATACGGCTGAATACTGATTCTGATAAAGTAACAGTTCTGGTTCTATTAGATCTCAGTGCAGCATTTGACACTGTCGATCATGGAACACTTATAGATAGGCTGGAAAAGTGGGTAGGACTCTCCGGGACAGTCCTTGATTGGTTCAGATCTTATCCAGATGGCCGGAGTTAATCATGAATCTGATAGGGTGGCTATGACATGCGGAGTTCCACAGGGATCAGTTCTCGGACCGATTCTGTTTAATCTCTATATGCTACCTCTGGGCCAAATTTTACAGAACAACAACATTAACTACCGCAGCTATGCTGATGATACTCAAATATATATGGCTCTCGAACCGTATGACAACAGCTCAATAGACTCTCTGTGTCACTGTATAGAGCACATAAATATCTGAATGAACCAAAATTGTCTACAATTAAACCAAGATAAAACTGAGATTATTGTGTTTGGCAACAAAAATAAAAGAACAAGTATTAGTAAAGAGCTGGATTCTCGGGTCCTAAAACCAGCGATCAAGTGCGTAATCTTGGTGTTCTGATAGACTCAGACCTCACATTTAACAGTCATATCAAAGCGGTCACCAAAACAGCATTCTATCATCTAAAAAATATAGCCAGAATCAAAGGCTTGGTGTCCCAAGAAGATCAAGAGAAGCTCATCCATGCTTTTATCTCTAGTAGGGTTGACTACTGTAATGGCCTCTTAACAGGACTCCCTAAAAAGACTGTAAAAAAGCTGCAGCTCATTCAGAATGCAGCTGCTAGAATGTTAACCAGGACCAAGAGAACGGAGCACATCACTCCGGACGTTAACCAGGACCAAGAGAACGGAGCACATCACTCCGGACGTTAACCAGGACCAAGAGAACGGAGCACATCACTCCGGTTCTTAAATCTTTACATTGGCTTCCAGTCAGTTACAGAATTGATTTCAAAGTGGTGCTTTCAGTTTATAAATCTTTGAATGGTTTAGGACCCGAGTACATGTCTGATATGTTTGCAGAATATAAACCGAGCAGGGCTCTTAGATCCATGAACACAGGTCAGCTAGTAGAGCCCAGAGCCCAAACTAAACATGGAGAAGCTGCGTTTAGCACTGATGCTGTACACAACTGGAATAAACTACCAGAAGATCTTAGATGTGCCCCAAACGTATCCATTTTTAAATCCAGGTTAAAAACACTTCTCTTTTCACGTGCCTACGACTGAGCACTTAAACTTAACCACACTGTTTAGCCTTATAGCTTCCTATGTTTTTATCCCATTTTTAAATTTTAATTTTTAATCTTTATATGTTTTTTTTGTTTTTTTAATTGTATTTTTATTATTGTGATGTTTTCATTATTTTTGATAAATATCTTTGTAAAGCACATTGAATTGCTTCGATGTATGAATTGTGCTATATAAATAAACTTGCTTGCTTGCTTGTTTGGAGACTGAATGGCACGGCTGTTTATCCAGTGACGTACTAGACTGCTTTGCCCCCTAGTGACTCAAATATATAGAGGGAGATTTGTTTTGATCTAATCCTGCTGTATATAACTGCTCTTTCTCTCTGTTTCTCTCCCCCTGATTAACCACACTGGGGATTACAGCATCTAGATTTGGGGATTGAGATTGTGTGTGTGTGAGAGAGAGAGAGGGAGAGAGAGCATCAACAAGCTAAAGCTCAACAGAGCTCCCATCACCCCTCCCCCCACCTCTACCACCTCTCTCCTCCCATCACCCTCCACCCACCTCTACCACCTCTCTCCTCCCATCACCCCTCCCTCTACCACCTCTCTCCTCCCATCACCCCCTCCCCCCACCTCTACCACCTCTCTCCTCCCATCACCCCTCCCCCTACCTCTACCACCTCTCTCCTCCCATCACCCCCTCCACCCACCTCTACCACCTCTCTCCTCCCATCACCCCTCCACCCACCTCTACCACCTCTCTCCTCTCATCACCCCTCCCCCTACCTCTACCACCTCTCTCCTCCCATCACCCCTCCCCCCACCTCTACCACCTCTCTCCTCCCATCACCCCTCCCTCTACCACCTCTCTCCTCCCATCACCCCTCCCCTACCTCTACCACCTCTCTCCTCCCATCACCCCTCCACCCACCTCTACCACCTCTCTCCTCCCATCACCCCTCCACCCACCTCTACCACCTCTCTCCTCCCATCACCCCTCCACCCACCTCTACCACCTCTCTCCTCCCATCACCCCCCACCTCTACCACCTCTCTCCTCCCATCACCCCTCCCCCCACCTCTACCACCTCTCTCCTCCCATCACCCCTCCCCCCACCTCTACCACCTCTCTCCTCCCATCACCCCTCCCCCTACCTCTACCACCTCTCTCCTCCCATCACCCCCACCTCTACCACCTCTCTCCTCCCATCACCCCCTCCCCCTACCTCTACCACCTCTCTCCTCCCATCACCCCTCCACCCACCTCTACCACCTCTCTCCTCCCATCACCCCCCACCTCTACCACCTCTCTCCTCCCATCACCCCTCCCCCTACCTCTACCACCTCTCTCCTCCCATCACCCCTCCCCCCACCTCTACCACCTCTCTCCTCCCATCACCCCTCCACCCACCTCTACCACCTCTCTCCTCCCATCACCCCCACCTCTACCACCTCTCTCCTCCCATCACCCCTCCCCCCACCTCTACCACCTCTCTCCTCCCATCACCCCCCCCCCCACCTCTACCACCTCTCTCCTCCCATCACCCCTCCACCCACCTCTACCACCTCTCTCCTCCCATCACCCCTCCACCCACCTCTACCACCTCTCTCCTCCCATCACCCCTCCACCCACCTCTACCACCTCTCTCCTCCCATCACCCCCACCTCTACCACCTCTCTCCTCCCATCACCCCTCCCCCCCCACCTCTACCACCTCTCTCCTCCCATCACCCCTCCCCCCACCTCTACCACCTCTCTCCTCCCATCACCCCTCCCCCTACCTCTACCACCTCTCTCCTCCCATCACCCCCCCACCTCTACCACCTCTCTCCTCCCATCACCCCTCCCCCCACCTCTACCACCTCTCTCCTCCCATCACCCCTCCACCCACCTCTACCACCTCTCTCCTCCCATCACCCCCACCTCTACCACCTCTCTCCTCCCATCACCCCTCCCCCCTACCTCTACCACCTCTCTCCTCCCATCACCCCTCCACCCACCTCTACCACCTCTCTCCTCCCATCACCCCTCCACCCACCTTCCACATATGTTTCTGGACATACTCTTTGTTCAATTAAAGCGCCTGCTGTTGTTGTTTTAAAACATGGGTATCATGCTCTGTTTCATAAAGTTAACCTTTTGTTATTAATGCATCATTTAAAAAACATGGCACATGGCAGCATATTGGGACAGTAAATGTACACTTTCTATCAACATAATTATGATTATTCAAGTGTGCCCAGAGAACATTTTTAAGATCTTTACAAATAAATAATTTCCCAAATTGTAGGCTACTGATCATGTTAGCCTACAGCAGAAAGCTGATGTGATTACTTTGTCGGCTTTGCATTGCAGGCACAGATGCCGCCGCCGGTGCGCAATGCTGGCATCCTCCCTGCATCCGCCTCATCCAATTGCGATCAGATATGCGCTTCCTCGTGCTTCCAACGATCACCGCCAGTCATAGGCTCTCCTCCAATAGAAAAGTTGAGACGCACGCGCCGCTCCTCGCGCTTGGTTGTGGGACAATGCGGTTTTGATCCAGGTGTTCATGCTATGCGGAGAATTTGAAATACCGTTTCATTCTATTTCACAGGTAAGGCCGACATGGCATGGGCATAATGCATGTAGAATAGGGTCTCTAGATTTAGTCGGTATTAGGGGATTGCAATGGGGGATTTTAAAACGGACTAGGACAGGGATATAACTGCAATGCTTCGGAGTCTGCTACCGCAATGCAGAATAGTCAGTTGCCAGTGCTGGTCTGGTACTGCAGTTCCATACTCATCATGGTCGAAGTGAGGTGCGTGTGAGGGTAATGTGCAGTCACTTTTTGACCAGTGAACGCCTTCATTTCCCCCCGGGATATTTACACGTCTGCACTTTTCATTTCTGAAAAATGAATGTGAACAAGTTACTTTTGTGAAAGTAGCATCTCATTTTGGGAGGGGACCCTGCAGCTTGGCATTGAGGAGAGGCAAGGTGAAATTGAAGGAGGATGCGTCAAGGGCGCATTGGGCAGGGCTGTCCTGTAACCCGTTATTTGCCTAAACTTCTGCAATATGTAATGTTCATATATGTAACTGTCCTATGGTGGGCGAGCTTGGGGCGTACCCTATAGGCTTTCCTTCATTGATGTAGCATAGCACACCACTAAACTCTGGCAATAATGGTTGTTGTCAATTCAGTTCCTCGTAAACAGATAGGAGAACAATCAGTAGACTGCCATGCACAATATTATAACCCCAGCTGTTATGGGATGTTTATAGCTTTCATTCAATATTATTGTTGTTTGAGAAACAAGCATTTAATTATTTAAGATATTTTATATTGGGGGAAAGGACATTTTGGTGATTACTTTTCATGCACTTCAGGCCTATATATTTCTCTGGAAGTCAGAATACAAATCTGAAAAGAAATGAAGCAGAAATTTATTGAGTTTTAATTTCACAATTCAAGGTACCATGGTGGAAGGATTCTGCTGGGATTTCAGTATTATTACTGTGGTGTTTCTCTGCATTCAGCCAGGACAAACAGACACACGGTCAGTCAGTGGGCCAGGCAGATAGTTTAATACTAGGCTGACCTAAATACGGATGTCCCGTTGAACAGATTACAGAATGACAGAGAAAACCCACTCTCAGGACTTGATCAGAGATAGTAGCCTAGAGTAGAAGAAGCTTACAGTCTTGTCTTCATCATGTTCACTATGCCTCTGGATCCACTAGACCAATATCAGTTTAGCAGGTTGGTGCTCTGAGGAAGATTTCTATTCTATTGAATTCATTTCCATTCTATTATTTTCCATTCCATTCTATTCTATTGCATTGCATTGCATTGCATTGCATTCTATTGCATTCCATTCTATTCTATTCTATTGCATTCTATTCTATCAATCAATCAATCAATCAATTTTATTTTATATAGCCCTTCTTACATCAGCTAATATCTCGAAGTGCTGTACAGAAACCCAGCCTAAAACCCCAAACAGCTAGTAATGCAGGTGTAGAAGCACGGTGGCTAGGAAAAACTCCCTAGAAAGGCGAAAACCTAGGAAGAAACCTAGAGAGGAACCAGGCTATGAGGGGTGGCCAGTCCTCTTCTGGCTGTGCCGGGTGAAGATTATAACAGAACCATGCCAAGATGTTCAAAAATGTTCATAAGTGACAAGCATGGTCAAATAATAATCAGGAATAAATCTCAGTTGGCTTTTCATAGCCGATCATTAAGAGTTGAAAACAGCAGGTCTGGGACAGGTAGGGGTTCCATAACCGCAGGCAGAACAGTTGAAACTGGAATAGCAGCAAGGCCAGGCGGACTGGGGACAGCAAGGAGTCACCACGGCCGGTAGTCCCGACGTATGGTCCTAGGGCTCAGGTCTCTCAGTTGGCTTTTCATGGCCGATCATTAAGAGTTGAAAACAGCAGGTCTGGGACAGGTAGGGGTTTCGTAACCGCAGGCAGAACAGTTGAAACTGGAATAGCAGCAAGGCCAGGCGGACTGGGGACAGCAAGGTGTCATCATGCCCGGTAGTCCTGACGTATGGTCCTAGGGCTCAGGTTCTCAGAGAGAAAGAGAGAACGAGAGAATTAGAGAGAGCATACTTAAATTCACACAGGACACTGGATAAGACAGGAGAAGTACTCCAGGTATAACCAACTAACCCCAGCCCCCCGACACATAAACTACTGCAGCATAAATACTGGAGGCTGAGACAGGAGCGGTCCGGAGACACTGTGGCCCCATCCGAAGAAACCCCGGACAGGGCCAAACAGGAAGGATATAACCCCACCCACTCTGCCAAAGCACAGCCCCCGCACCACTAGAGGGATATCCTCAACCACCAACTTACAATCCTGAGACAAGGCCGAGTATAGCCCACAGAGGTCTCCACCACAGCACAAACCAAGGGGGGCGCCAACCCAGACAGGAAGATCACGTCAGTAACTCAACCCACTCAAGTGACGCACCCCTCCCAGGGACGGCATGAAAGAGCACCAGCAAGCCAGTGACTCAGCCCCTGCAACAGGGTTAGAGGCAGAGAACCCCAGTGGAGAGGGGAACCGGCCCGGCAGAGACAGCAAGGGCTGTTCGTTGCTCCAGAGCCTTTCCGTTCACCTTCACACTCCTGGGCCAGACTACACTCAATCATATGACCTACTGAAGAGATAAGTCTTCAGTAAAGACTTAAAGGTTGAGACCGAGTCTGCGTCTCTCACATGGGTAGGCAGACTGTTCCATAAAAATGGAGATCTATAGGAGAAAGCCCTGCCTCCCGCTGTTTGCTTAGAAATTCTAGGGACAATTAGGAGGCCTGCGTCTTGTGACCGTAGCGTACGTATTGGTATGTACGGCAGGACCAACTCGGAAAGATAGGTAGGAGCAAGCCCATGTAACGCTTTATAGGTTAACAGTAAAACCTTGAAATCAGCCCTTGCCTTAACAGGAAGCCAGTGTAGGGAAGCTAGCACTGGAGTAATATGATCAAATTTCTTGGTTCTAGTCAGGATTCTAGCAGCCGTATTTAGCACTAACTGAAGTTTATTTAGTGCTTTATCCGGGTAGCCGGAAAATAGAGCATTGCAGTAGTCTAACCTAGAAGTAACAAATGCATGGATTAATTTTTTCTGCATCATTTTTGGACAGAAAATTTCTGATTTTTGCAATGTTACGTAGATGGAAAAAAGCTGTCCTTGAAACAGTCTTGATATGTTCGTCAAAAGAGAGATCAGGGTCAAGAGTAACGCCGAGGTCCTTCACAGTTTTATTTGAGACGACTTTACAACCATCAAGATGAATTGTCAGATTTAACAGAAGATCTCTTTGTTTCTTGGGACCTAGAACAAGCATCTCTGTTTTGTCCGAGTTTAAAAGTAAAAAGTTTTCAGCCATCCACTTCCTTATGTCTGAAACACAGGCTTCTAGCGAGGGCAATTTTGGGGCTTCACCATGTTTCATTGAAATGTACAGCTGTGTGTCATCCGCATAGCAGTGAAAGTTAACATTATGTTTTCGAATAACATCCCCAAGAGGTAAAATATATAGTGAAAACAATAGTGGTCCTAAAACGGAACCTTGAGGAACACCGAAATGTACAGTTGATTTGTCGGAGGACAGACCATTCACAGAGACAAACTGATATCTTTCCGACAGGTAAGATCTAAACCAGGCCAGAACTTGTCCGTGTAGACCAATTTGGGTTTCCAGTCTCTCCAAAAGAATGTGGTGATCGATGGGGTCAAAGGCAGCACTAAGGTCTAGTAGCACGAGGACAGATGCAGAGCCTCGGTCTGACGCCATTAAAAGGTCATTTACCACCTTCACAAGTGCAGTCTCAGTGCTATGATGGGGTCTAAAACCAGACTGAAGCATTTCGTATACATTGTTTGTCTTCAGAAAGGCAGTGAGTTGCTGCGCAACAGCTTTTTCTAAAATTTTTGAGAGGAATGGAAGATTCGATATAGGCCGATAGTTTTTTATATTTTCCGGGTCAAGGTTTGGCTTTTTCAAGAGAGGCTTTATCACTGCCACTTTTAGTGAGTTTGGTACACATCCGGTGGATAGAGAGCTGTTTATTATGTTCAACATAGGAGGGCCAAGCACAGGAAGCAGCTCCTTCAGCAGTTTAGTAGGAATAGGATCCAGTATGCAGCTTGAAGGTTTAGAGGCCATGATTATTTTCATCATTGTGTCAAGAGATATAGTACTAAAACACTTAAGTGTCTCTCCCGATCCCAGGCCCTCACGGGGGCTGTGCAGATCCAGGACAGCTAAGCCCTGGAGGAATACGCAGATTCAAAGAGGAGTCCGTAATTTGCTTTCTAATGGTCATGATCTTTTCCTCAAAGAAGTTCATGAATTTATTACTGCTGAAGTGAAAGCCATCCTCTCTTGGGGAATGCTGCTTTTAGTTAGCTTTGCAACAGTATCAAAAAGAAATTTTGGATTATTCGTATTTTCCTCGATTAAGTTGGAAAAGTAGGATGATCGAGCAGCAGTGAGGGCTCTTCGGTACTGCACGGTACTGTCTTTCCAAGCTAGTCGGAAGACTTCCAGTTTGGTGTGGCGCCATTTCCGTTCCAATTTCCTGGAAGCTTGCTTCAAAGCTCGGGTATTTTCTGTATACCAGGGAGCTAGTTTCTTATGACAAATGTTTTTCGTTTTTAGGGGTGCAACTGCATCTAGGGTATTGCGCAAGGTTAAATTGAGTTCCTCAGTTAAGTGGTTAACTGATTTTTGTCCTCTGACGTCCTTGGGTAGGCAGAAGGAGTCTGGAAGGGCATCAAGGAATTTTTGTGTTGTCTGAGAATTTATAGCACGACTTTTGATGCTCCTTGGTTGGGGTCTGAGCAGATTATTTGTTGCGATTGCAAACGTAATAAAATGGTGGTCCGATAGTCCAGGATTTTGTGGAAAAACATTAAGATCTACAACATTTATTCCATGGGACAAAACTAGGTCCAGAGTATGACTGTGGCAGTGAGTAGGTCCAGAGACATGTTGGACAAAACCCACTGAGTCGATGATGGCTCCGAAAGACTTTTGGAGTGGGTCTGTGGACTTCTCCATGTGAATATTAAAATCACCAAAAATTAGAATATGATCTGCTATGACTACAAGGTCTGATAGGAATTCAGGAAACTCAGAGAGGAACGCTGTATATGGCCCAGGAGGCCTGTAAACAGTAGCTATAAAAAGTGATTGAGTAGGCTGCATAGATTTCATGACTAGAAGCTCAAAAGATGAAAACGCCATTTTTTTTTTTGTAAATTGAAATTTGCTATCGTAAATGTTAGCAACACCTCCGCCCTTGCGGGATGCACGGGGAATATGGTCACTAGTGTAACCAGGAGGTGAGGCCTCATTTAATTCATCAGGCTTAAGCCATGTTTCAGTCAGGCCAATCACATCAAGATTATGATCAGTGATTAGTTCATTGACTATGACTGCCTTCTATGTGGATTATAGAGGAGGGACTTCATCTGTGAGTTTATGACACATTAGATTAGGAGGATAAAACAGTCTCCAAGCAGCCTCATAAATTGGATTTGCAAAGTACAGTAGTTGTTGATAAGTGAGATTATGCAGTGGTCAAGTGTCAGGGCTGGGGCTCACATACTGCTGGGCTACAGTACAAAAGCTGTTGTCTAAGTCTTTATGAATCACTGAGTCATCCCTAGAGCTCCTGTTAGCCTAGCAGGCAGCACATGCTAATATTGTTGAGTCAGCCAGCCAGAGGAGGGTGTGAGGAGGAATGCAGCAGCAGCAGCAGCAGGGTATCAGATGCTACATGCTGGAGGCTGCCCAGCTGGACATGCCTGAGTTATTCCTCATTTATACCGAAATGCACCCTCCTCTGTTAGTTGAGTCATCACCCATCACCTCTTTCGTAATCCCACCCCTCTCTCTCTCTCTCTCTCTCTCTCTCTCTCTCTCTCTCTCTCTCTCTCTCTCTCTCTCTCTCTCTCTCTCTCTCTCTCTCTCTCTCTCTCTCTCTCTCTCTCTCTCTCTCTCTCTCTCTCTGTATATATACACTACCGTTCAGAAGTTTGGGGTCACTTAGAAATGTCCTTATTTTCGAAAGAAAAGCAATTTCTTTGTCTATTAAAATAACATCAAATTGATCAGAAATACAGTGTAGACATTGTTAATGTTGTAAATGGCTATTGTAGCTGGAACCAGCTGATTTCTAGTGGAATATCTACATAGGCGTCTCACAGGTCCTCATCTGGCAGTTTCATTAAATAGTTCCTGCAAAACACCAGTCTCAACGTCAACAGTGAAGAGGCGACTCCGGGATGCTGACATTCTAGGCAGAGTTGCAAAGAAAAGCCATATCTCAGACAGCCCATCTTAATCTTTTATTTTTATTGGCCAGTCTGATATATGAAGCTGCCAGTTGAGGACCTGTGAGGCGTCTGTTTCTCAAACTAGACACTCTAATGTATTTGTCCTCTTGCTCAGTTGTGCACCGGGGCCTCCCACTCTTTTTTCTATTCTGGTTAGCGCCAGTTTGCGCTGTTCTGTGAAGGGAGTAGTACACAGCGTTGTTACGAGATCTTCAGTTTCTTGGCAATTTCTCACATGGAATAGCCTTAACTTCTCAGAACAAGAATAGACTGACGAGTTTCAGAAGAAAGTTATTTGTTTCTGGCCATTTTGAGCCTGTAATCGAACCCACAATTGCTGATGCTCCACATACTCAACTAGTCTCAAGAAGGCCCGTTTTATTACTTCTTTAATCAGCACAACAGTTTTCAGCTGTGCTAACATAATTGCAAAAGGGTTTTCTAATGATTAATTAGCCTTTTAAAATGATAAACTTGGATTAGCAAACACAACGTGCCATTGGAACACAGGACTGATGGTTGCTGATAATGGGCCTCTGCACGCCTATGTAGATATTCCATTAATAATCAGCCGTTTCCAGCTACAATAGCCATTTACAACATTAACAATGTCTACACTGTATTTCTGATCAATTTGATGTTATTTTAATGGGGAAAAAATGCTTTTCTTTCGAAAACAAGGACATTTCTAAGTAACCCCAAACGTTTGAACGGTAGTGTATATACTGAACAAAAATATAAACGCAACAATTTCAAAGATTTTACTGAGTTACAATTCATATAAGGAAATCTGTCAATTGAAATAAATTCATTTGGCCCTAATCTATGGATTTCACATTACTGGGAATACAGATATGCATATGTTGGTCACAGATACCTTACAAAAAAGGTAGGGGTGTGGATCAGAAAACCAGTCAGTATCTGGTGTGACCACCATTTGCCTCATGCAGTGCAACACATCTCCTTCGCATAGAGTTGATCAGGCTGTTGATTGTGGCCTGTGGAATGTTGTCCCACTCCTCTTTAATGGCTGTGAGAAGTTGCTGGATATTGGTGGGAACTGAAACACGCTGTCATACACGTCGATCAAGAGCATCCCAAACATGCTCAATGGGTGACATGTCTGGTGAGTATGCAAGCCATGGAAGAACTGGGACATTTTCAGCTTCCAGGATTTGTGTACAGATCCTTGCGACATGCGGCTGTGCATTATCATGCTAAAACATGAGGTGATGGCGGCGGATGAATGGCACGACAATTGGCCTCAAGATCTCATCATGGTATCTCTGTGCATTCAAATTGCCATCGATAAAATGCAATTGTGTTTGTTGTCCGTAGCTTATGCCTGCCCATACCATAACCCCACCACCACCATGGGGCACTCTGTTCACAACATTGACATCAGCAAACCGCTCGCCCATACGACCCCATACACGTGGTCTTTGGTTGTGAGGATGGTTGGACATACTGCCAAAATGTTGGAGGCGGCTTATGGTAGAGAAATGAACATGAAATTCTCTGGCAACAGCTCTGGTTGCCATTCCTGTAATCAGCATGCCAATTGCACACTCCCTCAAAACTTGAGACATCAGTGGCATTGTGTTGTGTGACAAAACTTCACATTTTAGAGTGGCCTTTTATTGTCCCCAGCACAAGGTGCACCTGTGTAATGATCATGCTGTTTAATCAGCTTCTTGATATGCCACACCTGTCAGGTGGATGGATTATCTTGGCAAGGATAAATGCTCACTAAGAGGGATGGAAACAAATTTGTACACAACATTTGAGAGAAATAAGCTTTTTGTGAGTATGGAACATTTCTGGGCTCTTTTATTTTAGCTCATGAAACATGGGACCAACACTTTACATGTTGTGGTTATATTTTTGTTCATTGTAGATAGTACCTCTCTCTCTCATCTCTCTCTCCTCTCTCTGTGGGCTCAGACAGATGGCAGATGCAGGTGAATCAGAAGCACGTGGGTGGGCACTTCCTCTCCCTCTCTCTGCCTTCTTTCTCTCCCTCGTCTCTGCCTCATCTCTCCTCTCCTTCTCTCCCCCTCTCTCTCTTTCCCTCTGTATCCTCTCTCTCTCCTCGCTCTCTGTCTCTGAGGTCACAGTCTGACTCTGAAGGGCTCTGGGACTGCATGGTGACTTTAGGACAGGCCGGGTTCAGTATAGTAGCTGGACAGACAGGGTTCAGTATAGTAGCTGGACAGACAGGGTTCAGTATAGTAGCTGGGCAGACAGGGTTCAGTATAGTAGCTGGGACAGACAGGGTTCAGTATAGTAGCTGGACAGACAGGGTTCAGTATAGTAGCTGGACAGACAGGGTTCAGTATAGTAGCTGGACAGACAGGGTTCAGCATAGTAGCTGGACAGACGGGGTTCAGTATAGTAGCTGGACAGACGGGGTTCAGTATAGTAGCTGGACAGGCCGGGTTCAGTATAGTAGCTGGACAGACAGGGTTCAGCATAGTAGCTGGACAGGCCGGGTTCAGTATAGTAGCTGGACAGGCCGGGTTCAGTATAGTAGCTGGGACAGACAGGGTTCAGTATAGTAGCTGGACAGACAGGGTTCAGTATAGTAGCTGGACAGACAGGGTTCAGTATAGTAGCTGGACAGACAGGGTTCAGTATAGTAGCTGGACAGACGGGGTTCAGTATAGACAGACAGGGTTCAGTATAGTAGCTGGACAGACAGGGTTCAGTATAGTAGCTGGACAGACATGGTTCAATATAGTAGCTGGGACAGACAGGGTTCAGTATAGTAGCTGGACAGACAGGGTTCAGTATAGTAGCTGGACAGACAGGGTTCAGTATAGTAGCTGGACAGACGGGGTTCAGTATAGACAGACAGGGTTCAGTATAGTAGCTGGACAGACAGGGTTCAGTATAGTAGCTGGACAGACAGGGTTCAGTATAGTAGCTGGACAGACGTGGTTCAGTATAGACAGACAGGGTTCAGTATAGTAGCTGGACAGACGGGGTTCAGTATAGACAGACAGGGTTCAGTATAGTAGCTGGACAGACAGGGTTAAGTATAGACAGACAGGGTTCAGTATAGTAGCTGGACAGACAGGGTTCAGTATAGTAGCTGGACAGACAGGGTTCAGTATAGTAGCTGGACAGACAGAGTTCAGTATAGACAGACAGGGTTCAGTATAGTAGCTGGACAGACAGAGTTCAGTATAGACAGACAGGGTTCAGTATAGTAGCTGGACAGACAGGGTTCAGTATAGTAGCTGGACAGACAGGGTTCAGTATAGTAGCTGGGACAGACAGGGTTCAGTATAGTAGCTGGACAGACATGGTTCAGTATAGTAGCTGGACAGACAGGGTTCAGTATAGACAGACATGATTCAGTATAGTAGCTGGACAGACAGGGTTCAGTATAGTAGCTGGACAGACAGGGTTCAGTATAGTAGCTGAGACAGACAGGGTTCAGTATAGTAGCTGGACAGACAGGGTTCAGTATAGTAGCTGGACAGACGGGATTCAGTATAGACAGACAGGGTTCAGTATAGTAGCTGGACAGACAGGGTTCAGTATAGTAGCTGCACAGACAGGGTTCAGTATAGACAGACAGGGTTCAGTATAGTAGCTGGACAGACAGGGTTCAGTATAGTAGCTGGACAGACAGGGTTCAGTATAGTAGCTGGACAGATAGGGTTCAGTATAGTAGCTGGACAGACAGGGTTCAGTATAGTAGCTGGACAGACGTGGTTCAGTATAGACAGACAGGGTTCAGTATAGTAGCTGGACAGACGGGGTTCAGTATAGACAGACAGGGTTCAGTATAGTAGCTGGACAGACAGGGTTAAGTATAGACAGACAGGGTTCAGTATAGTAGCTGGACAGACAGGGTTCAGTATAGTAGCTGGACAGACAGGGTTCAGTATAGTAGCTGGACAGACAGAGTTCAGTATAGACAGACAGGGTTCAGTATAGTAGCTGGACAGACAGAGTTCAGTATAGACAGACAGGGTTCAGTATAGTAGCTGGACAGACAGGGTTCAGTATAGTAGCTGGACAGACAGGGTTCAGTATAGTAGCTGGGACAGACAGGGTTCAGTATAGTAGCTGGACAGACATGGTTCAGTATAGTAGCTGGACAGACAGGGTTCAGTATAGACAGACATGATTCAGTATAGTAGCTGGACAGACAGGGTTCAGTATAGTAGCTGGACAGACAGGGTTCAGTATAGTAGCTGAGACAGACAGGGTTCAGTATAGTAGCTGGACAGACAGGGTTCAGTATAGTAGCTGGACAGACGGGATTCAGTATAGACAGACAGGGTTCAGTATAGTAGCTGGACAGACAGGGTTCAGTATAGTAGCTGCACAGACAGGGTTCAGTATAGACAGACAGGGTTCAGTATAGTAGCTGGACAGACAGGGTTCAGTATAGTAGCTGGACAGACAGGGTTCAGTATAGTAGCTGGACAGATAGGGTTCAGTATAGTAGCTGGACAGACAGGGTTCAATATAGACAGACAGGGTTCAGTATAGTAGCTGGGACATTTAACATTTTAGTCATTTAGCAGACGCTCTTATCCAGAGCGACTTACAGGAGCAATTAGGATTAAGTGCCTTGCTCAAGGGTACATGGACAGATTTTTCACCTAGTCGGCTCGGAGAGTCGAACCAACACTCTTAAATGCTAGGCTACCTGCTGGGACAGACAGGGAAGCTGAGGCCAGTACTGTGGAAAGGCTTGGGGGATCTCTAGGATTCTCTGCAGATATAGGGTGTCAGAGGTGTGTTAAGGACACTAAGCATGACTACAGTAAGCACTACATCCTGTGTTCAACCAGGAGTGTATTATGCATGCAGCATGACTGCAGTTTTTGATAATGGGGGGATGCAGTGAGGGGCGGAGCTAAAGCATGACTGGCTGCAGCCGATGTAGGCTGGTGTTGTGTTGTCCTCAGAGAGCTGATAGTACTGCAGACTCAGAGCAGCTCTCTGTCTATCCCTCTCACTCTATTCTCTTTCTCTCTCTCTCTCTCTCTCTCTCTCTCTCTCTCTCTCTCTCTCTCTCACCCTCTCACCCTCTCTCTTGCTCTGTGTCACTCTCTCTCTCCCTCTCTGTCTCTGTCTCTGTCTCTCTCTCTCTCTCTCTCTCTCTCTCTCTCTCTCTCTCTCTCTCTCTCTCTCTCTCTCTCTCTCTCTCTCTCTCTCTTTCTCTATCTCTCTCTCGCTCTCTCTCTATCTCTCTCTCTATCTCTCCTCTCAGTATTCATGAGGTGTGTCTTGCTGCAGTATCACTCTCATATGCTGCTGAAGAACTGATGTGGAAGCATGTGTGACGCCAAACAGGACCCATCTGAGCGCTGCAATGTGTTTGTGTGTTTGTATGTGTGTGTGTGTGTGTGTGTGTGTGTGAGCGCATATATTAACGGAGAAAGCCCTCCACAGAAAACGCCTATATATTCTATATCTAATAGAATCAAGTTTTATTTATACAGCTAAAAGCTGAAATGCGTATACACTGTATACCAGGATATTCAACAAAACAAAACAACAACAACAACAAATGAATATATGAATTCAGATCCATTCCTCATCTGTGGCTGCTGCTACACTGAGGTTACAGTCAGACTGCTAAGGATAGTGCAAGGGAGCATATTAATAGATTGGGTGGCATCGTGTGTGTGTGGCATCGTGGTTGTTGTTGACATGAGGACACACAGTCAGCTATGAAGAGCAGAAGGTCAAGACATCATGTTGTGTCAAGGTGTCAGTGTAATGCGGTAGGCGAAGTCAGGCGCAGGACACAGAGCTAATCAAAAGGCGTACTTTACTCGAAGGTAAAATAATGAACAGCAAACCTCCACGCAGGGAGGGAACAAACCCGCACACTAACGACAACCAAAACATGAACAAACACGCACAACACACAGTGTGAGACAGAGGGTTAAATAGGGAAGACATAACTACATGATGGGAAACAGGTGTGACCAATAAAGACAAAACAAGTCGAACATAGATACATGGATCGGTAGCAGCTAGTACTCCGGTGACGACGAACGCCGAAGCCTGCCCGAGCAAGGAGGAGGGGCAGCCTCGGCTGAATCCGTGACATGTTGTCTGTTGTGTTACATTCAGATTTCATTCAGCAAAGAAGATAAACTATAATTATATTTTCTCTCTAGCTGATGTCATTTCTCTCTCTCCTCTCTAGCTCATGTCCTGTCCATCATAGACCTCTGTCGGTCTGTGTGGCAGTCAGTAGACAGTCATGGCTCTCAACAGACTGCTTCTGCTAGTCCTCTCCTCCTCTCTGTCACACACTGGTGAGTAGCTCTCAGCAGACTGCTTCTGCTAGTCCTCTCCTCCTCTCTGTCACACACTGGTGAGTAGCTCTCAGCAGACTGCTTCTGTCTTCTAGACATGTCTTAGAATGAACTAGATGTGTCATCTCAGAAGGACTACTGTCCAAGGTGCTCTGTTCTACCTCATGTGTTGTTGGAACATTGTGATACAGTTTAAGTAATGTTGCTTCATTCTACCTCATGTGTTGTTGGAACATTGTGATACAGTTTAAGTAATGTTGCTTCATTCTACCTCATGTGTTGTTGGAACATTGTGATACAGTTTAAGTAATGTTGCTCCGTTCTACCTCATGTGCTGTTGGAACATTGTGATACAGTTTAAGCCATGTTGCTCTGTTCAACCTCATGTGCTGTTGGAACATTGTGATACAGTTTAAGTCATGTTCTAGCCATGAGAAACTAAACAACGTGTACTTGTTTCTCCCGTCATTTTGCAGTGGCGGTCTTGTTTGGTGAGCCCAGGATCTTTGGAGGTAAGACTGGTTGTGATTCACATGACGGTTAACTCTCTAAAAGCTTGTAATGCACTTACGTACAGTATGAACTCCTAAACGCTGAGTCACAGTAAAAGGGGTCTGGTTTCATGTGTGTTTATCGACCATTCACAGTTATATTGGTATTAATGTTGCTGTAACGTTGTTGTAACATTACTGTGATGTTGTGCCCTGTTAGATGACGCTACAGGCTACGGTCCAATATTTGAAGAGGAGCCTCTGGATATTGTCTACACAAAGGAGTCACCTGACAGACGCATCTCCATGAACTGTAGAGCACGGGCCAACCCTGCACCTACGTACAGGTAACACACACACACACACTTACGCACACACACACGCACGCACGCACGTACACACGCACGCACACACACACACACACACACACACACACACACACACACACACACACACACACACACACACACACACACACACACACACACACACACACACACCACACATACACACACACACACACTCATGCATGCCTGAACACACGCACACACACCCGCATGCACGCACACACACACACAAACCCGTACCATACATTCAGGTAACATGCGTTATTTAGATCACATATCTTTGGCGTCCTGGAAAACCAAAGAGGTAACTTTTCAGGAATTGAAAAAATGATTGATGGTTATTTTAAGATCTACTGCCATGTAGTCACAGACATTCACAAGGTGTTCTGAATGACTTTGATTGGTTCTAGAGTCATACAACGTTCAGAGTACATGAAGAGGAATGACTAATTCCAATTTATTCAAAAAACAGCAATTTATCGGTAAAAATTGAGATACACATTTCCCGCCAGATGGAGGCGTGACAACTGGGAGATCAAGCTGATGGAGCTGCCTAATGAACACTACAGTCTGGTGGGAGGGAACCTCATCATAAACAACCCTGAAGAGAAGAAACATGCAGGGACCTATATCTGTGTCGCCAAGAACGTCTACGGCACTGTCATCAGCAAGGAGGCCAAGGTCAAGTTTGGATGTGAGTATTGTCGCGAGGGTGAGAGAGAGAGAGAGAGAGAGAGAGAGAGAGAGAGAGAGAGAGAGAGAGAGAGAGAGAGAGAGAGAGAGAGAGAGAGAGAGAGAGAGAGAGAGAGAGAGAGAGAGAGAGAGAGAGAGAGAGAGAGAGAGAGAGAGAGAGAGAGAGAGAGAGAGAGAGAGAGAGAGAGAGAGAGAGAGAGACTAGTACTGGATGTGAGTGAAACTGGTTGACTCTGGTCAACAGGTGTTAGTTCGATTTCTCTCTCACAGTAGATTTACTTATTCAGATCCCAATGGTTCTGAAATGGAATTGACTAACAAACACAAGTATCACCAAGAATGAGCCGTGTCGTGTGTCTAGTCCCTAAGTCATTGCTTCTGTCTGTGGTTTACAGCTGTGTTGTCTGTGGACACCTGGGATCATAACTATATGCTAGAGTTACACTGACCAATGCGTTGTGTTTTCTCTATCTCCAGACCTGGAGGAGTTCCCAGATGAAGAGCGGGACCCTGTGACCGTGAAGGAGGGCCAGGGGGCCGTGCTGCTCTGTGCTCCTCCCAAGCGGTGGCCAAGTTAGTACCTCGACATACTGGAATACACATGATCACTCAAACTAACACACACTTGTCTTTTCTTACAACCACTGACTTTGCTGATACGACTTTATTGAAGAAAAATGTGTTTACTATGACTGTGTTATGTGGTTGACTCACCTAGTTATCTTAAAGGCCCAGTGCATTCAAAAACGTGATTTTCCTGTGTTTTATACATATTTCCACACTATGAGGTTGGAATAATACTGTGAAATGTTCTGCCAATAACAGCACATTTTCAGTTTTCACCTCCTCACTCAGACCACTCCCAGACAGTCCTAGAAAAAGTATTGCTTGAGAAATTGCTCTTTGCTAAAAAGCAATTTCTGTTTCTTTTTTTTTTAACCATTTTAATTGAAAACAATCACTGTAATGTACTTAATTGTTTACCAGAAATGATTTGATATTGAGATAAAAATGGCTGCATTGGACCTTTAAGATCAATGCACTATCTTCAAGTGGCTCTGGATAAGAGCGTCTGCTGAAATGTAAACGTAAACATTCTGACTTCTAATGTATTCAGTGCTGAATCATAGAACCTCATGAAGAAACAGCTGGACAGAACACCGTTGTTCACAGTACCTCAGAGTTACACAGTACACAAAATGAACCCCCATAGAGACTCAGAGGTGATTCAGGTGAAACTGACCACCACATTCTTACTATTTCGTTTTTTGTTCTTCCCCTGTATCCCAGCTGAGGTGACGTTCCGTTGGATATACAACGAGTTTCCGGTTTTCCTCCACCCGGATAAGCGTCGCTTCGTCTCTCAGAGCACCGGGAATCTGTACATCTCCAAGGTGGAGGCGTCAGACGCAGGGAACTACTCCTGCTATGTGTTTAACCCACAGATCGGCAAGGGAGTCTACTCCAAGTTCATCACTCTTATATCTACAGAAGAGAGTGAGTAGCCTATGTCTGTGTTACCTAGATAGTTCACAACTTTATGTCTGTGTTACCTAGATAGTTCACTACTTTATGTCTGTGTTACCTAGATAGTTCACAACTTTATGTCTGTGTTACCTAGATAGTTCACAACTTTATGTCTGTGTTACCTAGATAGTGCACTACTTTTGACCATTGTCTTTGCTTTGTCTGCAACTCCGGGTAGTTACGCCTAGGCTCAGATCTAGGATCAGCTTATACCCTCCCCAAAACCTAAGATGTTTCATTAGATGGAAAGACACAAAACTGACCTTAGATCAATGTCTAGGTAGAAGTTGACCCTAGTCACAGATCTAGGATCATCTTACACTGCGAAATCTAACCCTAAACATTAGGCTGGAAAAACACAAAAAACTGACCAGAGATCAATATATTTTGGGCAACTCTATAGTGTTGACCTATGACCTATGACCCTTTCATCCCCACAGCCCCAGAGAAGAGGTACAAGGCCGACCTCGTAGTGAAGTTCCCTGACACCACAGCTATGCTCAACTACAACGTCACACTGGAGTGCTTCGCTCTGGGAAAGTGAGTCAGAATATGGAAATGACAGATATTTAGTTACTGATGAAACAAACACCAAGACTTTGGGGACTTTTGATCAGTCGTCACACTGTAATAGAGAAGATGGCATCCACTTGCTTATACATCTTTTGTGAAACAGTTATGTATGCCTTTATTTATTTATTAAGCTTTCATAAGACACATGGCCTGTCCCAAATGGTTCCCTTTTCCCTATATAGTGCACTACTCTTGACCAGAGCCCTAGAATCGGCTTCCTATTTCGCAACAAAGCCTCCTTCACTCATGCTGCCAAACATGCCCTCGTAAAACTGACTATCCTACCGATCCTTGACTTCGGCGATGTCATTTACAAAATAGCCTCCAACACTCTACTCAGCAAATTGGATGTAGTCTATCACAGTGCCATCCGTTTTGTCACCAAAGCCCCATATACTACCCACCACTGTGACCTGTACGCTCTTGTTGGCTGGTCCTCACTACATGTTCGTCGTCAAACCCACTGGCTCCAGGCCATCTATAAATCACTGCTAGGCAAATCCCCGCCTTATCTTAGCTCATTGATCACCATAGCAACACCCACCCGTAGTCTGCGCTCCAGCAGGTATATCTCACTGGTCATCCCCAAAGCCAACACCTCCTTTGGCCACCATTCCTTCCAGTTCTCTGCTGCCAATGACTGGAATGAACTGCAAAAATCTCTGAAGCTGGAGACTCTTATCTCCCTCACTAACTTTAAGCATCAGTTGTCAGAGCAGCTTACCGATCACTGCACCTGTACAAAACCCATCTGAAATTAGCCCACCCAACTACCTCATTCCCATATTGTTATTTATTTTGCTCATTTGCACCCCAGTATCTCTATTTGCACATCATCTCTTGCACATCTATCATTCCAGTGTTAATACTAATTGTAATTATTTTGCACTATGGCCTATTTATTGCCTTACCTCCATAACTTGCTACATTTGCACACACTGTATATATATTTTCTGTTGTATTTTTGACTTTATGTTTTGTTTTACCCCATATGTAACTCTGTGTTGTTGGTTTTTATCGCACTGCTTTGCTTTATCTTGGCCAGGTCGCAGTTGTAAATGAGAACTTGTTCTCAACTGGCTTACCTGGTTAAATAAAGGGGAAATCAAAATAAATAAATAAACATAGTGCACTAAATAGGGAATAAGGTGTCATTTGGGACACGACCATGCTCAGTTTGTTCCTTCGTCTCTTGTTCTCTTTGCGTCCAGTCCGGCCCCTCATATCGTCTGGAGGAAGATAGGTGCTACCGACCTGCCTGCTAGCGCTGAGGTCAGCATGTCTGGAGCGCTGCTCCACCTCTACAACGTCCAGTATGAAGATGCAGCAGGGTACGAGTGTGAGGCCATCAACCAGAAATGGCAGGACTGGCATCAGGCGTGGCTCTACGTAGAGGGTAAGATGCCAAACTCCATCTCTACAGTATTACAAGGACATATCTGATATACAGTATATAGCAGTTGCTTATAACACTTTACATTATAATGTTAGTACCACTAACACTAAGATATGATTTACTGTAAACCAAAACATATACATGGTTTCATTGTAGTGTGTATGTGTTTCAACATTGATATTATGTTTTGATTGACAGCTGCTCCTGAGTGGGCTGTGACCATCAACAACACCCAGAAGGACATAGGGTCAGAACACACCATGTCCTGTGTAGCTAACGGGAAGCCTGCCCCGTACATCCGATGGCTCAAGGATGGATACTCGGTAAAGATGCCTGTCCTCCCCATGCTGGCTGTTATTCTTTAAAGGGCTACTTCACCATCAAAATCATAGTTGGACAGATGAACACAAAACTCTTAAAGGGATACTTTGGGATTTTGGCAAGGATGCCCTTTATCTACTTCCCCAGAGTCAGATCAACTTGTGGATACCATCTGTATGTCTCTGTGTCCAGTATGAAGGAAGTTAGAGGTAGTTTGACGAGCCAATGCTAACTAGCGTTAGCACAATGACTGTAAGTCTATGGGTCTCTGCTGGCATGCTTTTGTGGTAGGTGTTTTAATCAACACCTACCACAATTAATGTACATCTGTTGTGTAGATCCATTCTATAAGAATAGTGAAATAAGCAGGCCTTGATCTCAATTCAACAGGAAAGATTGGCACCATCTTATCTTGTACAAATTCTTTCCCAGTATGGTAAAGGTGAGCTGAAGTTCTCCAGTCTGACGCTTGCTGACTCTGGGATGTACCAGTGTATCGCTGAGAACTACTGGGGTATCATCTACGCCAGCGCTGAGCTACGTGTCATTGGTGAGTGTATAACACAAACTACGTGTGATTGGTTAGTCTGTAACAAAAACTATGTGTGATTGGTTAGTCTATATCCCAAACTACATGTGATTGGTTAGTTTATAACCCAAAGTACGTGTGATTGGTTAGTCTATATCCCAAACTACGTGTGATTGGTTAGTCTATATCCCAAACTACGTGTGATTGGTTAGTCTATATCCCAAACTACGTGTGATTGGTTAGTCTATATCCCAAACTACTTGTGATTGGTTAGTCTATATCCCAAACTACGTGTGATTGGTTAGTCTATAACACAAACTATGTGTGATTGGTTAGTTTATAACACAAATTATGTGTGATTCGTTAGTCTATATCCCAAACTATGTGTGATTGGTTAGTCTATATCCCAAACTACGTGTGATTGGTTAGTCTATATCCCAAACTACTTGTGATTGGTTAGTCTATATCCCAAACTACTTGTGATTGGTTAGTCTATATCCCAAACTACGTGTGATTGGTTAGTCTATATCCCAAACTACTTGTGATTGGTTAGTCTATATCCCAAACTACGTGTGATTGGTTAGTCTATATCCCAAACTACGTGTGATTGGTTAGTCTATATCCCAAACTACTTGTGATTGGTTAGTCTATAACACAAATTACGTGTGATTGGTTAGTCTATATCCCAAACTACGTGTGATTGGTTAGTCTATAACACAAACTATGTGTGATTGGTTAGTTTATAACACAAATTACGTGTGATTCGTTAGTCTATATCCCAAACTATGTGTGATTTGTTAGTCTATAACACAAATTACGTGTGATTGGTTAGTCTATATCCCAAACTACGTGTGATTGGTTAGTCTATAACCCAAACTACGTGTGATTGGTTAGTCTATAACCCAAACTACGTGTGATTGGTTAGTCTATATCCCAAACTACGTGTGATTGGTTAGTCTATATCCCAAACTATATGTGATTGGTGAGTCTATAACACAAACTACATGTGATTGGTGAGTCTATATCCCAAACTACGTGTGATTGGTTAGTCTATATCCCAAACTATATGTGATTGGTGAGTCTATAACACAAACTACATGTGATTGGTGAGTCTATAACACAAACTACGTGTGATTGGTTAGTCTATAACACAAACTTCATGTGATTGGTTAGTCTATAACAAAAACTAAGTGTGACTGGTGAGTCTATAACCCAAACTACGAGTCATTGGTGAGTCTGTGCCCGGCACCTCATTGGTTCATCTTTGAAAACAAATATGTAATATTAACAAGCACATAACCACTGTGTTTCTAGTGTTGATTCTGGGAATATAAAAAACAACATAGTCATCATTTATACACACTACAAAGTCCTCATTGATAAATAATTACATCCAACCACTTCCAAATATAGACAGTCTAAATTCTACCCTTCCCCATCCCAGCTTGTGCCCCAACGTTTGAGTTCAACCCAGTGAAGAAGTATCTTCTAGGAGCTAACAACGGCCGTGTGGTCATAGAGTGTAAACCCAGAGCTGCCCCCAGACCCAGGTTCACCTGGACCAAGGGAAAAGAAGTGCTCTTCAACAACTCACGGTAAATAAGGACGTCTTTGTGGGGGAAAATAATGTTACGAATACAAATGTTTGATTGGTTGATTGATTGATTGATTGATTGATTGATTGGTTGGTTGATTGGTTGGTTGATTGGTTGATTGATTGACATCTGAGTTTGTTATTCATCCCAGCAACTGTAGGAGAATCTTGTCAAACCTTTGAAAGAAATCCAAAGTGCTGTATGGTTGTGAATGTTTCCGTCCCTCCATAGGATCTCCATAATGTTTGATGGGAGTCTGGAGATCCTGAACGCCACCAGGAATGACCAGGGGGTTTACACCTGCTTAGCTGAGAACGACAAGGGGAAGGCCAACAGCACAGGGACTCTCACCATCACAGGTATTACGCTCCATCCAGCTTTACACAGTTGTCTAAAATCTGCCCTATTATGAATCTACCTTGAATGTTCATGTGTAGTTACTGGGTATGTTGGTCACAGTGAACCATCTGTATGTCTCATTCGTTGATCCCATTCTGATTCTGTATTGACATGAGTACTGTTCTTTAAAGCTGGGTCTGTGTACAGCCAGCATAACGTTGCACAGTGTTGGTAAACAGTCTTCTCTACGTGTGTGTGTCTGACACAGAGGCGACCCAGATCACAGTGGCCCCAGAGGACACCCAGGTGATGGTAGGGGAGGAGGTGCGTCTGCAGTGCCAGGCCTCCTATGACCCCAGTCTGGACATCACCTTCATCTGGTCTCTGGACTTCAGGGTCATCGACCTCTACCTAGAGAGGAAGCACTACGAACGCATCATGGTAGGGAGGGATAGCACAACCCAGCAGGGTTGTGGTCAATTCCATTTCAATTCAGTCAATTCAGGAAGTATACTGAAATTCCAATTCCAATTCTCTTCAATGCTTTTTAATGAGGACAATTTGGTTTACATTCTGAATTGACTGTATTCTAAATGGAATTGACCACAACCCTGGAACCCAGAATTAAATCTTGCGTGCTAACTTTTATGTTAACAATCTGTCATGAGAAACATGGAGTGATGGATGAGGCGTCAATGTTCCGCCTTACAAGGCCGAATCATTTTGTGGGATGTTGGTTAGATTGAATCATATGCACACTGTGGGCTGAATGCATCTCAATATCCAGACTCAAAGTCTGACTCTGGCATAGCCTTTTACAAGCTCTTCTGTAAGTCTGGTCAAATCCAGACGAGCTGAACGCTATATATTACTTAAGCAATGAGCATGCATTGATATTGATGCCAATAATCTTATAACCAGATACCTGTTTCTCAGGTGATTTGCCACTGTGTGAAGTGTCTAACCCTGTCTCTCTGTCTGTCTATCTCCTGTCCGTCCAGGATCATGAGGACAGTGGAGAGCTGAAGATAATGAATGTCCAGTTAAGACACGAGGGACGCTACACATGTACAGCCCAGACTGTCGTGGACAACGTTACCGCGTCAGCTGACCTCAAGGTCAAAGGTCGTCCTGGTCCTCCCGGTGGGGTGAGGGTTGAGGAGATCAGGGACACCTCGGTGAAGTTGGTGTGGAACCAAGGGGCCAACCACGGCAGCCCCATCCTCGGGTACACCATCCAGACCAGAGACTTCTACGCACTAACTGAAGTGGACTGGAGGGACGCCTCCACCTGTAAGTACAGGAGTCTACCACCAGAGGGCGTCATTACTCTAACGCTGACAGCAAAAACATGAATACAGTTGCCTTTAATGCTGAACATACTACTACTGCTCTCTCTCCCCCTCTCTCTCTATCCCTCCCTCCCCCTCTCTCTCTCTCTCTCTCTCCCTCCCTCCCTTCCTCTATCCCTCCTTCTCTCTCTCTCTCTCTCTCTCTCTCTCTCTCTCTCTCTCTCTCTCTCTCCCTCCCTCCCTTCCTCTCTCTCTCTCTCTCTCTCTCTCTCTCTCTCTCCCTCACTCACTCACTCACTCACTCACTCACTCACTCACTCACTCACTCACTCACTCACTCACTCACTCACTCACTCACTCACTCACTCACTCACTCTCTCTCTCTCTATCTCTATCTCTATCCCTCTCTCTCTCTCTCCCTCTCTCTCCCTCTATCTCTCTCTCTCTCTCTCTCTCTCTCTCTCTCTCTCTCTCTCTCTCTCTCTCTCTCTCTCTCTCTCTCTCCCTCTCTCTCTTTCTCAGCCCCTACGGCCCTGGATAGCATGTCAGTGATGGCTGATGTTATGGACCTGTACCCCTGGATGGAGTATGAGTTCAGGGTCTATGCTACTAACGAGTTTGGAGACGGGGAGGCCAGCATCCCTTCCATGAAGATCAAAACCTGGGACGCAGGTAGGGACCTGCCTGGGCCACTAACATGTTGTTGTTGCAATAGAAATGTGTGCGTTTGTGTATGAGTGTCTAATAACATCTGTTGGAAACACACTGTCTCTCAGTGCCTGTGGTGGCCCCGACCAACGTTGGAGGCTACGGGGGTAAAGATGGAGAGTTGATCATCACATGGACAGTAGGTGTCTGAGTTTCTCTCTTCCCCCTGTGGATGACACATTTCAACCAACCCTTCTAACCATGTTCTGATTCATTGTTCTTCAGTCCTGGTTGTGTAGCATTATACGGTCTGCAGGCTTTTGCTCCTACCTCTATTTTGCCATAATGGTTCATACAAAATCTACGGTATCGACTTAAAGTTACTAATGTTGTTTTTCTTGAACAGCTTTTAATAAAAATGTTGGTCAGTTTGGTATGTTGTGGGTCTTCATGATTAGGTAAATAACAAGGATCTGATCTTCCTCTGTCATCTTCCATCCATAGCCCGTGCAGCCGCAGTACTTCTACGGCAAGAAGTTTGGCTACGTTGTGGCCTTCAAGCCTCATGATGATTATGACTGGTGGTATGAGACCATATCAGACCCAGAGACACGACGCTACGTCCATCGAGACTCCTCTTTCGGGGTCAAGTCGGACGACTTCCAGGTCAGGGAGTTCCAGGTGAAGGTGAAGACGTTTAACTCCAAAGGAGATGGACCCTACAGCCTGACAACCACTGTCTACTACCCACGAAATGGTGAGGGTAATACTAACCCTAACCCCTAACCCTACAAGATGGTGAGGATCAGACTAACCCTAACCCCTAACCCTAACCCCACGAGATGGTGAGGATCAGACTAACCCTAACCCCTAACCCTAACCCCACGAGATGGTGAGGATCATACTAACCCTAACCCCTAACCCTAACCCCACGAGATGGTGAGGATAAGACTAACCCTAACCCTAGCTGTATGACCACATCCCGGTTCAACCCTAACCCTAACCTCAACCACAACCCTAGCCTCAAACCAGAGAAGAGCAGCTGAATCCAGGTGGATAGCCAAACTTAAGACCTTGGCTCCACTTGGTTTGAATGGTAAAGAGTAGTATACAGGCTTGACGGTGGGAGTCAGTGAGGGCCCAATCAGGAGAGCTGGAGAGGCCACCACCACCAGGAGGAAGTTCAATAAAAAACCATGGAATTACTAGCCCTGTCTGGATTTGTGTTTCATATTTAATGTTCTTATATTAAGCACTTATTTTAGCAGCACTTAATCCCTTGGTGTCATTTTTTTATGATGTACTATATTATTTACTTATTCAATTATGTATCTATTCATTTATTGATCCAGCTTGCATGTTTTATTATTTAAAAAATTAACTTGTTCACCCTCAGCACTTCATCAACCCTCATCTTCCTCCTATTGTTGAACCGTCGTGGGTGACCCCTCTGAGCTCCCGGCCTTCATGTTCTCTCACCCTCTCCAGACTCCGGACTGACGTACAATATAGAAACAGAGCAGGAAGTTGCAATAGGCCCGTGCAACCCAAGGTTTGATACCAGCACAAACAGAAACCCTCTTAAACCTAAACCTAGACTCAAACCTAAACCCAACCCTAGCCTCAACCCTAAACCTAACCCTAGCCTCAACCCTAAACCTAACCCTAGCCTCAACCCTAAACCTAACCCTAGCCTCAACCCTAAACCCAACCCTAGCCTCAACCCTAAACTGAACCCTAGCCTCAACCCTAGCCTCAACCCTAATCTTAACCCTCAACCCTAACCCTAACCCTAGCCGCAACTAAGGCTCATTTTAGCCCAAATCCTAACCTTAATCTTGAGGGGGAAGATAGCCCATCCCATCAACCCTTTATTAGTTGTGACCCTAACCTTGACCCTAATCATAACCACTTAGGGGAACAAGGCTTAATCAATCAACCCTCGGTTAGATCTGAGGCTAACCTTGACCCTAACCTTAACCAATCAGTGGAACATGACTTACTCCTTCCAGTTGCCTCAGGCCTTTATATTAATTCTGGCACTGATTCTAACTCTAATCCTAACCTTAACCACACTGGACAAAATGGTTCACTTCAGCAACCCTTGGTTGACTCTAACCCTAACCTTAACCCTAACCTTAACCCTAACCTTAACCAATCAGGGGAACATGGCTTACTCCAGCACCAATCAGGTTGCTCTGGTCTTAAGCTTGACTCTACCAATGACCCTTACTTGGGCAATAACCCTAACCTCAACCACACAAGAGAACAAAGCTCTCCACTGCAACCCTTGGTTAGCTCTAATCTTGATACTAATCTAAACCAGTCAGGGCAACATGGCTCACTCCAGTACCCCCCAGTTGGTTCCAGCCTTGGTATTGACTCTGGCCTAGAATCTAACCTCAACCACGCAGGTGGAGACAGCTCACTTCAGCACTCTTAACAACGAACCTAGCAGGTTACAGACTGATGTTATGATTTTTTATGTCAATTTTGAGCTGGGAACCTTGGATGACGCCCCACCCCTCTCGACACCATGCAATTCTCCAGTGACTTCAGGTGTAGGAATAAGTGGGGCAGTTACTAGTAATGTTGCGGTGATTATGTCTGATTACATTACTCTTTCTTTCCCCCTGTATAGATGGGGTGTTGCCACCTGGAGGGGAGCAGCCAAACACCCACTCCCATGCATCCCACACCCACACACACACCAACTTCCAGTAGTGGCCCTCACTGAGAACGAAATTACGAAGGGTCATTCTGATAAAAAGCACAAAAAAAAGCAAGTGAGTCCTCAGATTTCTCCAACAGGAGAGTTTCCACCCGTTCCACTACTGATATGGAAACTTCCAGTACTGCTCCCTTCCAGAGACCTACACCACATGCCAATTCAACTCATAAAATAAGGGATTGTTTCAGATTGCGGGAGTGAATCATGTAATGTGGCAGAGTATATTGATTCCTTTCTCAAACCCTTATCTCAGAAGCACCCCAGTTATGTTGTCACGTTCGTTGAAGGACGGGTCAGACCAAGGCGCAGCGTGATATACGTACATGTTTATTAAAGTAATAAACAACACGACAAAAACAAAGGAAACGAAACGTGAAGTCCAAGGTAGCACACACAACATACCTTACAAGGAACAAGATCCCACAACTAGACAGTGCCAATAGGCTGCTTAAGTATGGTCCCCAATCAGAGACAACGAGCGACAGCTGCCTCTGATTGGGAACCACACCGGCCAACATAGAACTAGACATACTAGATCCTAAACATAGACAAAGCACAACAAGAAATATACACACCCTGACTCAACATATAAGCGTCCCCTGAGTCAGGGCGTGACAGTACCCCCCCCCCAAAGGTGCGGACTCCGACCGCACAACATAAACATAACAGGGTAGGGGCCGGGTGGGCATTCCGCCTCGGAGGCGGATCCGGCTCGGGGCGTGACGACCTCTCACTCTCCGCCTCCCTGTTGCGCCCCTGGTCTGGTCTAGACCTCGGCGCGTTGCTTCCCCTCTCCTTCCTCCCACAATACGCCAGGCCCTGTCTGGACCCTGAACCTGGAGAGGGGCTGACGTCATGGTCTGGACTGGAGCCGCTGACCGAAGCTGGATCAGGCACCGGTGGAGCGGACTGCTCTGGCTCCGGAGTGGAGCCGCTGACCGGAGCTGGACTAGGCCCTGGTGGAGCGGACTGCTCTGGCTCCGGAGTGGCGCAGCTGACCGGAGCTGGATCAGGCACCAGTGGAGCAGACTGCTCTGGCTCCGGAGTGGAGCAGCTGACCGGAGCTGGATCAGGCAACGGTGGAGCGGACTGCTCTGGCTCCGGAGTGGAACAGCTGACCGGCACTGGATCAGGCACCGGTGGAGCGGACTACTCTGGCTCCGGAGTGGAGCAGCTGACCGGTGCTGGACCAGGCACGGGCCGTGCCGGACTGGACAAACGCACCACTGGTCTGGTGCGAGGAGCAGGCACGGGCCGGACCGGACTAGGAACACGCACCACTGGCTTGGTGCGGGGAGCAGTAACGGGCCGGGCCGGACTGGCGACACGCACCACTGGCTTGGTGTGAGGAGCAGGAACAGGCCGGGCCGGGCTGGCGACGCGCACCACAGGCTTGGTGCGAGGGGCAGGAACGGGCCGGGCCGTACTGGGAACACGCACCACTGGCTTGGTGCGGGGAGCAGGAACGGGCCGGACCGGACTGGCAACATGCACCACTTGCTTGGTGCGAGGAGCAGGACTGGGTGCCTTTATTAACCCCCGCTCCTTCTACTGCCTAAGCAGCTCCTCTCGCCGTGCCTCTACACTTTCCTTCTCCCTTTTAGCCTCCTGTAGCGCCTCCCTCTGACCGAATAACTCCTGCTCCCTCTGAACCAATAGCCCCCATAACATGGTGGCCTCCTCTCCTAACCTGCAGACCCTCCCTTTAACGGCCTCCTGCTGCCTCGTCGTCCACACAGTGTGCCCCCCCCAACATTTTCTTGGGGTTGCCTCTCGGGTCTCCGTTTCACCTCTCCTGCCTGGGCTTCCTCCTTCGCCCAGGGTCCGCTATCGGCTAATCTCACCACCTTCTCCCTCATCCCTTTCAGGGCCTCCATATGCTTGGCCAGATCCTCTCTTATCTCCTCCCAAGTCCATGATCTCTGCTCCACTACCTGTGTCCAGGGTGTCTGCTGCTCCTGGGCATGCTGCTTGGTCCGTGTTTGGTGGGATCTTCTGTCACGTTCCTTGAAGGACGGGTCAGACCAAGGCGCAGCGTGATATACGTACATGTTTATTAAAGTAATAAACAACACGACAAAACAACAAAGGAAACGAAACGTGAAGTCCAAGGTAGCACACACAACATACCTTACAAGGAACAAGATCCCACAACTAGACAGTGCCAATAGGCTGCTTAAGTATGGTCCCCAATCAGAGACAACGAGCGACAGCTGCCTCTGATTGGGAACCACACCGGCCAACATAGAACTAGACATACTAGATCCTAAACATAGACAAAGCACAACAAGGAATATACACACCCTGACTCAACGAATAAGCGTCCCCTGAGTCAGGGCATGACATATGTAAAGGATACCTATGCATTTGTTAATAAGCTTAGAGAAATGGAGTTACCTTCTGGAGCAATGTTATTCTCGATTGATGTAGACTCACTATACACTAATACTGACACTCAATTAGGACTTAGGGCAGGGATACAAATAGACCAGATGAGGCTATCCTTTCTCTCTTAGAACTGGGAATAACACGGAATGACTTTGAATTTGATTCTAAACACTGCTTACAAATCTCAGGTACTGCAACAGGGAAGAAGTTTGCTCCTGCGTATGCCAACATGTACATGACCGATTGGGAGCAGACGGTCTTCCCCAAGTGCAAAAAACTTCCATTCATATACATGCGGTACTTGGATGATATCTTTGGGGTTTGGTGCCACTCGGTGGGGGAGTTTGTAAACTTTATAGATATTTTGAATGGACATCACCCCTCGATTACAGTTAAGTACAACTTACAATTTCTTGATACCAAAGTTTTATGATGCCAGGCCATAATGATAGAAACCTCTTGGGAATTAGAGTATATTTCAAACCGACCGACACACACATGCATTGCTACATGAGACTAGTTATCATCCTAAACAACTTATAGGGGTCTTATTAAGTCTGTTTGTTTTTTAAATGAAGATTACGAGGCAGCTACACAGATACTGGTTTCTTTGTGATTATTTTTTTTGGATTTGCATGATAACGGAATATAGTTTTTCCTCTTTTGGCTATTTTGATTTCTACCCCCTCCTCTTAATGCACTTGTTTCAACAATTATAACTTATTTATTTATATTTGCCAACATCAGGACTTATAACCTTTTGGCAAAATAACCTTGAGGCAAAATATATATATATATATATTTATTTATTTATTTATGATTTTGAGTATCTAAATGTTTTGAGGATTGGTTGGTGTCATCTCCTCCCAACTAAAAGACAATCTTGTAACAAAATGTCATACATGTCAGTGCCTTGTACCTGGGCATGACAGCCCAGTGGTTAGAGTATGACGATAGTGACTGGTAAATTGCTGGTTCGAATCTTCAAGGGGAGGCAAAACTGTTTTTTGGGGTGTTCCATTGAGAAAGGCGTTTGTTGATGGAGTTTATGCCGTCTAGTGACCACTAACAGACATTACAGGGAACTACCCTTTATTTTGGTTGGAAGTTTGGAGCTTTCTGGGATCACTTCCTCTATTTTTACAATGTATTAAAATGGTACCTTGGTTTTAAATAGAGGTTCTGTCACAATCGTCTAACATAGAGGACCAATGCGCAGCGTTGAAGGTGAACATATTATATTTATTAAGCGGAACGCGATCAAAACAACAAAGACGGTAACGTGACAGTACACGGTCAAACACAACCAACTTGAAACAAGAACCCACAAAAACAAAGGAAAAACCGACAGTTTAAATATGGCTCCCAATCAGAGACAACCAGCAAACAGCTGACACTCGTTGCCTCTGATTGGGAGTCACTCAAGCCAACATAGAAATAGAGTACATAGATCTACACACCCTGGCTCAACATAACCGTGTCCCCAGAGCCAGGGCGTGACAGTACCCCCCCCTAAAGGCGCGGACTCCGACCGCGCCAACTAAATACCACAGGGGAGGGACCGGTGGGCACTCCGCCTTGGCGGCGGATCCGGCTCCGGGGCCTGATCCCCACTCCCTCTCCAACCCCCCAAAGTACCCCTGGTCCGGTCTGGCCCCGCTGGCCGGAGCCGGACTGACGACACGCACCCCTGGCTTGGTGCGTGGAGCAGGAACGGACCGGACCGGGCTGACGATGCGCACCCCTGGCTTGGTGCGTGGAGTAGCAACTGGCCGGACCGGGCTGACGATACACACCCCTGGCTTGGTGCGTGGAGCAGGAATGGACCGGACCGGGCTGACGAAACGCACCACAGACTTGGTGCGGGGAGCAGGAATGGGCCGAGCCGGGCTGACAAAACGCACCACAGACTTGGTGCGGGGAGCAGGAATGGGCCGAGCCGGGCTGACGAGACGCACCACAGAGTTGGTGCGGGGAGCAGGAATGGGCCGGACTGGGCTGGCGACGCGCACCACAGACTTGGTGCGGAGAGCAGGAACGGGCCGGACAGGGCTGACGAAACGCACCACAGACTTGGTGCGGGGAGCAGGAACAGACCGGACCATACTGGGGACACACACCACTGGCCCTACACCGGGATCTGGAACGGGCCGGACCGGACTGGTAACACACCCCAGTACCTCTCGCCGTGCCTCTCCACCTTCCATCCCCTCTTCGACCAGTGGCCCCCGTAACCTGGCGGCCTCCTCTGCCAACCCGTTGGACCGCTCTATCGCGGCCTCCTGCTGCCCCGACGTCGTGAGCCCCCCCCTAAAAAATTTCTGGGGTTCCTTCCTACCCGTGGACCAGGTCTCCATGTCTCTAGCCAGACACTCACTCCACTGCTTCAAAGTCCAACCTTTCTGCTCCTCACTTGGCTTGGCCCAGTCGAGACTCCTACTCCACTGATCCCAGGTCCATCCTCTCTCCTCTTCACGCTGCTTGGTCCTGTCTTGGTGGGTTCTTCTGTCACAATCGTCTAACATAGAGGACCAATGCGCAGCGTTGAAGGTGAACATATTATATTTATTAAGCGGAACGCGATCAAAACAACAAAGACGGTAACGTGACAGTACACGGTCAAACACAACCAACTTGAAACAAGAACCCACAAAAACGAAGGAAAAACCGACAGTTTAAATATGGCTCCCAATCAGAGACAACCAGCAAACAGCTGACACTCGTTGCCTCTGATTGGGAGTCACTCAAGCCAACATAGAAATAGAGTACATAGATCTACACACCCTGGCTCAACATAACCGTGTCCCCAGAGCCAGGGCGTGACAGGTTCATAAAATGAGTGGGGTAATTGTCTATGTACTTCTTGTGGGTAACAGTTTTTGTCCCCTTACCTAACCCTAATCTCAACCCTAACCCTAGCCTCAACTCTAACCCTAGTTGATTATGGACCCAATACCTTCCATTTCTTATGACTTACAATACCTTCCATTTCTTATGACTTACTAAAGCCTATTTGGAGGGGATGGGAGCGTGTGTATATTTGTATTGCCTTGCAGGTTTTGCCATGCGTGTTCTTCTCAGACATGAGGGGTTTATATGGCATTTATATCATTATTTGCGCTTTTGTAACATTGAAAAGATTCTCTCTACTGTGTTCGATTTCTTGGGGTTTCTTGATTGGTCCTGATTATTAGAGATGTTGAAGATGGGTTGGTCTAGGACCTATGTGCCCGTGCGCCCTGCTTGCCCCTCGTGGGTAACATAACTTAGTCCCCTAGCCTGAACCCTAACCCTAGCCTCAACCCTAACCCCTCTCTCAATCTGATCTACCCCAAATCCCTCGCTCTCTCCCCCGACCCCCTCTCTCAAATTGATCTACCCCAATCCCCCTCTCTCTCTCTCTCTCTCTCTCTCTCTCTCTCTCTCTCTCTCTCTCTCTCTCTCTCTCTCTCTCTCTCTCTCTCTCTCTCTCTCTCTCTCTCTCTCTCTCTCTCTCTCTCTCTCTCTCTCCACTAGTCCCCTCTGAGTCTCCTACAGATGTATACGCCAGGCCTGTCTCGTCCCACGAAGCTTTGGTCTGGTGGCTACCAGTCATGGACACTGGTACCGGCCTTCAGCAGTACATAGATGGATACCAGGTCTGTAGCTCTGTAAATCTCCTGGATATCTAATGATGTCCATGATTTATGAGGAAGGCCAGATATTCCTGGTCAGATTACGAATGATGGTCTGGTTAAGTGATCAGGAAAAACACATCCCACTGGGCACAGACGTCAGTTCAGCATCTCGTTTTGACTTACATTTGGTTGAGTTATCAACTAACGTGAATTCAACAAAATTATAATGTCATTGGATTTATGTTAAAAGTTGGGTGAAAAAAACTATGAAATTCCCTTGATGATTCTTTGCAAATTCAATCTGTTTTTTTTTGCGTGAAATGACGTGGAAACAACGTTGATTCAACCGGTTTTTGCCCAGTTTGATGGCCCTTCTCATGAGACTATAGAAAATAAAATACCTTGTGTTCAACTGTAGCTTCCTTGCCAGACTGACCTGAAAGAAGCATATGTCTTTGTGTGAGGAACTGGTGAATATTTTGATTGGTTCACCAGTTTTGATTCAGATTGATTGACACCTGCTCTGACCAATCCCGGCTCTCTGACCAGGTGAAGTACTGGAGGAAGTATGACGATACAGAGCCGGGGGCCAATCGTATCTTTGTGTCCGCCTCCATGAACCAGACCAGGCTGGAGAACATGCTGCCAGACTCCCACTACCTCATCGAGGTCAGAGCCTACAACGGAGCCGGTGTCGGCCCGCCCAGCGAACACTGCGAGATGTTCACCAAGAGAGCACGTAAGACCAGATGCCAAAACCACACTGTACTTCCATACACAGGTCTATTTTAGGTGATCCCATTGAGATTAATATTCTATTCTATTCTATTCTTTGCAGCTCCAAGTGTGGCTCCCCAAATGTGGCGTTATATCAGCTACTCTGGCAAGTGGCTGTACGTGTGGTGGCACCACATCCCCTACGACTGGTTTGGCAATGAGTCCTTCCCACTATATTATAAGGTATGTAAAGGCCTTTTACTTTGTTTCATTTGAATCTTGCAGCAACTGGTGTGATCCAGTTTGAGCCTGTGGAAATAAATGTCCTCAGAAGACAATAAATTCCTCCTCTCCTCTTCTTCTCTTCTCTCCTCTCCTCTCCTCTCCTCTCCTCTCCTCTCCTCTCCTCTCCTCTCCTCTCCTCTCCTCTCCTCTCCTCTCCTCTCCTCTTCTCTTCTCTTCTCTTCTCTTCTCTTCTCTTCTCTTCTCTTCTCTTCTCTTCTCTTCTCTTCTCTTCTCTTCTCTTCTCTTCTCTTCTCTTCTCTTCTCTTCTCTCCTTCCTCTTCTATTCTCTACTCTACAGGTGATGTTCAGGAAGACTGGCTACATCACAGGGCCAATCTACATGACAGGCTGGCACTTCATTGACTTCCCCATGCCCCAGGTAGGGGACTACGAGCTGGAGGTCAGAGGTCGCTATGAGGGAGGAGACGGCCCCATCAGGAAGATCAGGCTTCAGGGTAAGTAAGGGATAGATGGGTTTAATGTAGCCTGGGTAGTATCTGGTTGGTGAATTGAAGGACTGTGTCAATTTGTGGGTGAATCTCAAAAGTATTTTCCTCGATTCCTCAATTATTTGATTCCTCTCTCCTCACCTTCTTCTCAAAACATCAGTGGGAAGGGAGGAGAGCATCGGAGGAGAAGTGTGTTTTGAGTGTGTTTGTTGTCCGGACAGTGTCTTACCCAGCATGCCTCTTACTGTGTCCCCTCCCCTCCTCCAGGTAAGGCGTCTTTCCTGAGACCCACTCTCAGTCTGGCCGCCATGCTACTGCTGGCCCTGTGCATCGTGGGATTGGGAATATAGAGACGCAGGACGTGTCTGGGTGGACTGTGGGAGATTTGACAGACACAACTCTCACATGGACTTCCTATTTCTCGTTATGGACTTCCAATCTTTCCTCAACCTCTTACTGTCTGTATATCTTCCCACAACAAAACAGAACACCTTGCCACCATACAGAAATGACCTGCCTAGCTACAGAATTACCTACATCTACAAGAGTTACTGTACTGTAAGACATCCACTAAATCCTTTCTGATTTACAGTACCAGTCAAAAACTTGGACACACCTACTCATTCAAGGGTTTTTCTTTATTTTTACTATTTTCTACATTGTAGAATAATAGTGAAGACATCAAAACTATGAAATAACACATATGGAATCATGTAGTAACCAAAAAGTGTTAAACAAATCAATATATATATATAGATTCTTCAAATAGCCACCCTTTGCCTTGATGACAGCTTTGCACACTCTTGGCATTCTCTCAACCAGCTTCACCTGGAATGCTTTTCCAACAGTCTTGAAGGAGTTCCCACATATGCTGAGCACTCGTTGGCTGCTTTTCCTTCACTCTGCAGTCCAACTCATCCCAAACTATCTCAACTGGGTTGAGGTCGGGTGATTGTGGAGGCCAGGTCATCTGATGCAGCACTCCATCACTCTCCTTCTTGGTCAAATATCCCTTACACAGCATGGAAGTGTGTTTTGGGTCATTGTCCTGTTGAAAAACAAATGATAGTCCCACTAAGCGCAAACCAGATGGGATGGCGTATCGCTGCAGAATGATGTGGTAGCCATGCTGGTTAAGTGTGCCTTGAATTCTAAATAAATCACAGACAGTGTCACCAGCAAAGCACCCCCCACACCATAACACCTCCTCCTCCATGCTTCACGGTGGGAACCACACATGCGGAGATCATCCGTTCACCTACTCTGCGTCTCACAAAGACACAGCGGTTGGAACCAAAAATCTCTAATTTGGACTCATCAGACCTAAGGACAGATTTCCACCGGTCTAATGTCAATTGCTCGTGTTTCTTGGCCTAAGCAAGTCTCTTCTTCTTATTGGTGTCCTTTAGTAGTGGTTTCTTTGCAGCAATTCGACCATGAAGGCCTGATTCACGCGGTCTCCTCTGAACAGTTGATGTTGAGATGTGTCTGTTACTTGAACTCTGTGAAGCATTTATTTGGGCTGCAATCTGAGGTGCAGTTAACTCTAATGAATGTATCCTCTGCAGCAGAGGTATCTCTGGGTCTTCCTTTCCTGTGGCGGTCCTCATGAGAGCCAGTTTCATCATATCGCTTGATGGTTTTTGCGACTGAAATGTTCTGTAATGACTGACCTTCATGTCAAAGTAATGATGGACTGTCGCATCTCTTTGCTTATTTGAGCTGTTCTTGCCATAATATGGACTTGGTCTTTTACCAAATCGGGCTATCTTCTGTATACCACCCCTACCTTGTCACAACACAACTGATTAGCTGAAACGCATTAAGAAGGAAAGAAATTCCACAAATTAACTTTTAACAAAGCACACCTGTTAATTGAAATGCATTCCAGGTGACTACCTCATGAAGCTGGTTGAGAGAATGCCAAGAGTGTGCAAAGCTTTCAACAAGGCAAAGGATGGCTACTTTGAAGAATCTCAAATATAAAATATATTTTGATTTGTTTAACACTTTTTTGGTTACTACATGATTCCATATGTGTCATTTCATAGTTTTGATGTCTTCACTATTAATATACAGTGTAGAAAATAGTAAAAAATAAAGGAAAACTCTGGAATGAGTAGGTGTGTCCAAGCTTTTGACTGGTACTGTAGTTATTGAACAGGTACTGAAGGAATTGAACGGGTACTAAAGAGGAATAGATTTTTCAATATGATGAATCAAATTGTACAATCTTCCCAACATATTCTAGACTCATGTATAAGACAATGACTGACTGTAATCAACACTATACTTACTGTATGACGTGTAATGAGTAAACTGTAAAGGAATGATCAGAGGAAGATTGTATGTAGCTCAGTCACCAACTACACAGCCTCTTCCTCCCCTTGACTCACCCAGTTGTTTGGAAATGTAGTTTCCACAGGTTTGCCAATTCAAGACGGCACTAGAGTAGAAGTAGTGTGTGTTTATGTTTGATTGATTCGTTGGAGAATCCTTTTCACATTTCTGTAATGGTGCTGTGTGGAAATAGATATTTAGTTTTGGTTCGTTTTCCTGTTTTATGTTTGTTTATCTCTTCAGATTCGTACACACACGCTCGGCAGACATGGAAATAGCTATAACTAACTCTGCAGAGATTGCTAGCTTTGAATGCTATTCTTTCTTACACTGTACTATACCACATGCTAATCAGCTTTATATTCCTAGTGAATTATGTCTTCTAGATGCGCAAGGTAACGCCATATCGCCTCGACAATGCCCTGATATTTAGGCTTGTCCAGATTTTTTAACTGAATGGTAACAAGAAATCAGGGTTGTAGAATATTGATGTGCTGCTGTTTATTTTGTTCTAGTATTTGTTTTCCATTGCTATGTATATGAGATCATGCTGTAAACTCGTTAAATAGAATACATATGAACGCTCCAGGATTGTAATTATCATGTGAGCGTCACTAAATCTTGAGAATGAAGTGTATTTGTTGTATTACTTTCATGATGCCAACAGAGGGCAGCATTCATTCATTTGCGTTGTTTACAGGTTACAGCCACTCATCTATGAAGACCTACTGCCAATCAATGTGAAAGGTGCGTCAGTGCCTCTCGAGTGGACCTTTAGCAGTCCTTATAGAGCAGTACCTGTGGAGTGGACCTTTAGCAGTCCTTATAGAGCAGTAGTAGTATTGTGGTGAGTGATATCTGCTGTGGCTTTGACTGTAATGTTCTCAGGAAGGCAATAACATAAATAAATGGATAAAAACCTGGATAGACCCCCAAATCAGGACTATCATATTGTAACTGAGCCTCCCCCATCTTTCATTTCTCATTCATCTTATGCTTGCTGTCATTCTGGTTATGTTGTTGAGGACAATCACTTGTTCCTCTCTGAGGTAGAGACCTGATTAATATGGTTCTGTTGTTGAGGACAATCACTTGTTCCTCTCGGAGGTAGAGACCTAATTAATAGGGTTCTGTTGTTGAGGACAATCACTTGTTCCTCTCTGAGGTAGAGACCTGATTAATATGGTTCTGTTGTTGAGGACAATTACTTGTTCCTCTCTGAGGTAGAGACATGATTAATAAGGTTCTGTTGTTGAGGACAATCACTTGTTCCTCTCTGAGGTAGAGACCTGATTAATATGGTTATGTTGTTGAGGACAATCACTTGTTCCTCTCGGAGGTAGAGACCTGATTAATAAGGTTCTGTTGTTGAGGACAATCACTTGTTCCTCTCTGAGGTAGAGACCTGATTAATATGGTTCTGTTGTTGAGGACAATTACTTGTTCCTCTCTGAGGTAGAGACATGATTAATATGGTTCTGTTGTTGAGGACAATTACTTGTTCCTCTCTGAGGTAGAGACATGATTAATATGGTTCTGTTGTTGAGGACAATCACTTGTTCCTCTCTGAGGTAGAGACCTGATTAATATGGTTATGTTGTTGAGGACAATCACTTGTTCCTCTCGGAGGTAGAGACCTGATTAATAAGGTTCTGTTGTTGAGGACAATCACTTGTTCCTCTCTGAGGTAGAGACCTGATTAATATGGTTATGTTGTTGAGGACAATCACTTGTTCCTCTCGGAGGTAGAGACCTGATTAATAAGGTTCTGTTGTTGAGGACAATCACTTGTTCCTCTCTGAGGTAGAGACCTGATTAATATAGTTCTGTTGTTGAGGACAATCACTTGTTCCTCTCTGAGGTAGAGACCTGATTAATAAGGTTCTGTTGTTGAGGACAATCACTTGTTCCTCTCTGAGGTAGAGACCTGATTAATATGGTTCTGTTGTTGAGGACAATTACTTGTTCCTCTCTGAGGTAGAGACATGATTAATATGGTTCTGTTGTTGAGGACAATCACTTGTTCCTCTCTGAGGTAGAGACCTGATTAATATGGTTATGTTGTTGAGGACAATCACTTGTTCCTCTCGGAGGTAGAGACCTGATTAATAAGGTTCTGTTGTTGAGGACAATCACTTGTTCCTCTCTGAGGTAGAGACCTGATTAATATGGTTATGTTGTTGAGGACAATCACTTGTTCCTCTCGGAGGTAGAGACCTGATTAATAAGGTTCTGTTGTTGAGGACAATCACTTGTTCCTCTCTGAGGTAGAGACCTGATTAATATGGTTCTGTTGTTGAGGACAATTACTTGTTCCTCTCTGAGGTAGAGACATGATTAATATGGTTCTGTTGTTGAGGACAATCACTTGTTCCTCTCTGAGGTAGAGACCTGATTAATATGGTTATGTTGTTGAGGACAATCACTTGTTCCTCTCGGAGGTAGAGACCTGATTAATAAGGTTCTGTTGTTGAGGACAATCACTTGTTCCTCTCGGAGGTAGAGACCTGATTAATATGGTTCTGTTGTTGAGGACAATCACTTGTTCCTCTCGGAGGTAGAGACCTGATTAATATGGTTCTGTTGTTGAGGACAATCACTTATTCCTCTCGGAGGTAGAGACCTGATTAATATGGTTCTGTTGTTGAGGACAATCACTTGTTCCTCTTTGAGGTAGAGACCCGTCGACGGAGGTAGAGAGAAAGAGAGAAAGAGAGCGCTGTTGTTACCGTGGTGAAATCAGAAGATGAGTAGAACAGGGAGCCCACAGATTACTGATGAGGGATAGTGTGTACGGGTGTGTGTCTGTCTGTGTGTGTGTCTGTGTGTGTGTGTGTGTGTGTGTGTGTGTGTCTGTGTGTGTGTGTGTGTGTGTGTGTGTCTTCACGTACAGTATGTGTGTGGCCTTTTTTCTCTCTCTTCTACCTTCATTATCAGCGTCTCTATCCTCTAAATTCTCCCCCTAAATAAATTACAGGAATGGAGCAACGTACAAATCAATGTGGCCATTATGTGTAAACAATGTTACTGGTAGACAGAGGTGATGCTCTTACTGCTGGAGGCTGATTGGACCTCTGATGAAGCACAGAGAATAGCCTATTCTCCCTGAGAGGAGAGAGAGAGAGAGAGAGAGAGAGAGAGAGAGAGAGAGAGAGAGAGAGAGAGAGAGAGAGAGAGAGGAGAGAGAGAGAGAGAGAGAGAGAGAGAGAGAGAGAGAGAGAGAGAGAGAGAGAGAGAGAGAGAGAGAGAGAGAGAGAGAGAGTAATGGCTGGAGCAGAGTGAGTGGAATGGTATCAAATACATCGAACACACAGTTTGATGCCATTCCATCTGCTCCATTCCAGTCATTATTATGAGCCGTCCTGCCCTCAGCAACCTCCACTGTTAGATACTAGTTATTGTGGGAGTCAGGCTGACCCTTTCCCATTCTAAACAGAGATTTGATAGAAAATGAGCCAACCTTTCATCAACAATCACATTGATGAACAGAATCGACTTCTTTCATTTGTTCTTTTGATGAAGCACTCAGAATAATGGTGTTTTGTTTTCTGTTGGTGTTATGATTATAATGAGTAGACAAGGAGACCTGTAGAATACTAATAGAAGGGCCTTCAAACATGGTCTGTCAATAGATCACTTCAGAGCATAAATAGATTGCAGCGTGTGGAATATCAGTTTTGCATGATTGTAATCAGGACCAGTGCTCTACAGATACCAATATAGTTCATCTGTAATCATTCTCGGGTCTAAATTCTGCCGTTTGACAATGAAGAAGGTAGGCTACTTCCATGTAGGCATATTTAATATTGGGCAAATATTCAGCATGGTATTCTGTGTGGGGACACTGATATATTATACATATGGAATGCTATTTATTTAGTCATGTGATATTCAGTTTGCCATGTTTCTAGATCAGAGGCCCACTGTCATCATTAGATACAGGGACCTGGGTGAAGAGAGATCTAACGACAACAGTCATGGAGGTGAAGAGCAGCCAGTTTACAGGGTGATTTCATACCTCTCTCACTGCATTTAAAAAACCTCTCTTCCCCTTTGTACCTCTAAATGTATCCTACATATCCTATTTAATACCCACATCTACATCCATATATCATTGATGCATTTGTATTTGCCCACAACAAGGTGCTGTACATTTGAATAGAAAACACATTTTCCATAATTTAGCAGAAAGGGGGATGCTATGAATAATATAGGGCTCTCAGCATCGGATAGGGAACAGACCTCAATAAAATAGTCCAACCCCATCCACTATGGGTCTAAAGCAGGACCTACTGTATGTAAAGCGCCATGGATTAGCCTAGCGCTAGGCCATAAATCACATGCGTTTGGCAGGGCCCCCGGGCCAGGTAGCTATCTCGCTAACGTTACTTCACCTAGGCCCGTGGAGTCCTGTAATGCAATGTAGCCTAGCCTCTACTCTAAATCTAAGACATAAGATGGCCGTACAGAGTGGAATAGATTGAACCCCCTGTAATCTAAATGTCCTGGGCCAATGTGATACGTCCGAGGCTATAGAGTATTAGCTGCAGTTAGCGCTATTAGTGAGGGAACCCGCTGTTCCAAATGGCACCCTATTCCCTATTTAGTGCACTACTTTTGACCAGGGCCTATAGGCACTACTTTTGACATAGGGAATATGGTGCCATTTGGGAAGCAACCCTTGTGTCAGACCAGGAAGTAATTGCCACATCTGTAGATGCTTTATGGCCCTGTTTACTCTATGAGGAATGGCTTTTTTAAGATGTCCCCTCTCTGCTATAAGGTGGTTCATATACTGGCACTTTGTCAAATTGATGGTCGTCTATAGGGGTATTCCTTCAATGGTAATGACCAAGAGAAGCAAAACCTTGGGCCAGTACAGAGACACAGTGAGTAGAGCAAGAGAAACAATTGTTCTTATTTTCCAATTAAATATCCTTCTATATTAGCCTGGCCCCAGATCTGTTTGTGCTGAATAACAACCATAGGAGGTGGCTGCACACCACAAGCAGATGTGGGACCAAGCTACCCTTCTATGGATTGCATTATAGAATAATTATATGCTTAGCATGTTCCAGTTGCCGGCTGGCATTTAAACGATTCCCATTCCCGGCAGTTGTTGTGAATGTTTGAAATGACTATTGGGGTAAAGCTGTCTGTTTCTGCCTTTGTGAGCATGATACCTCCTTATAAACCTCTCTTGTTGCCTGTCAGCATTCTGCCAGATATTTCTGCTCCGTCTGCAAAGGGACCCCCCAGACTGATTTGGCAATCGCACCAAACCAAATGCTTTCCTCTTCTCCTCCCCTAAATAACTAACCAGGGCTCTGGCTGGCAAAGCAACGACAAGCACCCCAATCCTCTTTGAGTCCAATTAGAGATTAACACCAAAAGTCTTGTCTTCTTGTAGAGAATATTTTCTTAAAATCCCATGACAAACTGTGGTTCATGAAATCTGTTTTTTGGGGTGTCAATTTTGAAATCCTCCAAAAACGTCCTGCCTGAAATATATTTCCTGATTCTAAGAATTCCACTTTAATTGGTTGAAGCACTGCTGATGGCCACTTCCTTTGTCAGGACTACACCTACACGTCCACCATGTCATATTTTGTCAGTTCCCTTTGGTCTTATGAAGATGGAATCATCTAATAAACCAAACTCCCGTGAAGGGAGCGTTCCCTGTCAGTGGTTCCCATCATTCTTCATGTATTGCGCTCAGCCTTGGAGTATGGTACAGCAGAGTAAACTATGTTATTGAGGGCTAGCCTGACAACCTCTCACCTAGCAGTAGTGTAAAGCAGAGTAAACTATCTTATTAAGGGCTAGCCTGAAAACCTCTCACCTAGCAGTAGTGTAGAGCAGAGTAAACTATCTTATTAAGGGCTAGCCTGACAACCTCTCACCTAGCAGTAGTGTAGACCAGATTAACTATCTTATTAAGGGCTAGCATGACAACCTCTCACCTAGCAGTAGTGTAGAGCAGCAAGCTGACAGATTGGCTGCCAAGCTGATAAAAGGAGAATATGACGCCACCGTGGCCTTGCCTGAAAACACAATGCATCTCAGGACACGGACCCTTGAGGGGCAGTCATCTCATCTCTCCATATCTCTCTGCACCCCTCTCTCTCTCTTCCCATCTCTCTCTCTCTCTCTTCCCATCTCTCTCAATTTCAATTTCAATTTCAATTTAAGGGCTTTATTGGCATGGGAAACGTGTGTTAACATTGCCAAAGCAAGTGAAGTAGATAGTAAACAAAAGTGAAATAAACAATAAATATTAACAGTAAACATTACACTCAGAAGTTTCAAAAGAATAAAGACATTTCAAATGTCATATTATGTATATATACAGTGTTGTAATGATGTGCAAATAGTTAAAGTACAAATGGGAAAATAAATACACATAAATATGGGTTGTATTTACAATGGTGTTTGTTCTTCACTGGTTGCCCTTTTCTTGTGGCAACAGGTCACAAATCTTGCAGCTGTGATGGCACACTGTGGTTTTTCACGCAGTAGATAAGGGAGTTTATCAAAATTGGGTTTGTTTTCGAATTCTTTGTGGATCGCTGTAATCTGAGGGAAATATGTGTCTCTAATATGGTCATACATTTGGCAGGAGGTTAGGAAGTGCAGCTCAGTTTCCACCTCATTTTGTGGGCAGTGTGCACATAGCCTGTCTTCTCTTGAGAGCCAGGTCTGCCTACGGCGGCCTTTCTCAATAGCAAGGCTATGCTCACTGAGTCTGTACATAGTCAAAGCTTTCCTTAAGTTTGGGTCAGTCACAGTGGTCAGGTATTCTGCCACTGTGTACTCTCTGTTTAGGGCCAAATAGCATTCTAGTTTGCTCTGTTTTTTTGTTTGTTCTTTCCAATGTGTCAAGTAATTCTCTTTTTGTTTTCTCATGATTTGGTTGGGTCTAATTGTGTTGTTGTTGTAGTTGTTGTTGTCCTGGGGCTGTGTGGGGGTCTGTTTGTGTTTGTGAACAGAGGCCCAGGACAAGCTTACTTAGGGGACTCTTCTCCAAGTTCATCTCTCTGTAGGTGATGGCTTTGTTATGGAAGGTTTGGGAATCGCTTCCTTTTAAGTGGTTATAGAATTTAACGGCTCTTTTCTGGATTTTGATAATTAGAGGGTATTGGCCTAATTCTGCTCTGCATGCATTATTTGGTGTTTTACGTTGTACACGGAGGATGTTTTTGCAGAATTCTGCATGCAGAGTCTCAATTTGGTGTTTGTCCCATTTTGTGAATTCTTGGTTGGTGAACGGACCCCAGACCTCAGAACCATAAAGGGCAATGGGTTCTATAACTGATTCAAGTATTTTTAGCCAGATCCTAATTGGTATGTCAAATTGTATGTTCCTTTTGATGGCATAGAAGGCCCTTCTTGCCTTGTCTCTCAGATCGTTCACAGCTTTGTGGAAGTTACCTGTGGCGCTGATGTTTAGGCCGAGGTATGTATAGTTTTTGTGTGCTCTAGGGCAACGGTGTCTAGATGGAATTTGTATTTGTGGTCCTGGCAACTGGACCTTTTTGGAACACCATTATTTTTTGTCTTATTGAGATTTACTGTCAGGGCCCAGGTCTGACAGAATCTGTGCAGAAGATCTAGGTGCTGCTGTAGGCCCTCCTTGGTTGGTGACAGAAGCACCAGATCATCAGCAAACAGAAGACATTTGACTTCAGATTCTAGTAGGGTGAGGCCGGGTGCTGCAGACTGTTCTAGTGCCCTCGCCAATTCGTTGATATATATGTTGAAGAGGGTGGGGCTTAAACTGCATCCCTGTCTCACCCCACGGCCCTGTGGAAAGAAATGTGTGTGTTTTTTGCCAATTTTAACCGCACACTTGTTGTTTGTGTACATGGATTTTATAATGTCGTATGTTTTTCCCCCAACCCCACTTTCCATCAATTTGTATAGCAGACCCTCATGCCAAATTGAGTCAAAAGCTTTTTTGAAATCAACAAAGCATGAGAAGACTTTGCCTTTGTTTTGGTTTGTTTGTTTGTCAATTAGGGTGTGCAGGGTGAATACGTGGTCTGTCGTACGGTAATTTGGTAAAAAGCCAATTTGACATTTGCTCAGTACATTGTTTTCACTGAGGAAATGAACTAGTCTGCTGTTAATGATAATGCAGAGGATTTTCCCAAGGTTGCTGTTGACGCATATCCCACAGTAGTTATTGGGGTCAAATTTGTCTCCACTTTTGTGGATTGGGGTGATCAGTCCTTGGTTCCAAATATTGGGGAAGATGCCAGAGCTAAGGATGATGTTAAAGAGTTTAAGTATAGCTAATTGAAATTTGTGGTTTGTATATTTTATCATTTCATTGAGGATACCATCAACACCACAGGACTTTTTGGGTTGGAGGGTTTGTATTTTGTCCTGTAGTTCATTCAATGTAATTGGAGAATCCAGTGGGTTCTGGTAGTCTTTAATAGTTGATAGTCTCTCTCTGGTAGTCTCTCTCTCTCTCTCTCTCTCTCTCTCTCTCTCTCTCTCTCTCTCTCTCTCTCTCTCTCTCCTCCCCTCTCTCTCCTCTCTCTCTCTCTCTCTCTCTCTCTCTCTCTCTCTCTCTCTCTCTCTCTCTCTCTCTCTCTCTCTCTCTCTCTCTCTCTCCCTCTCTCTCTCTCCTCTCTCTCTCTCTCTCTCTCTCCTCTCTCTCTCTCTCTCTCTCTCTCTCTCTCTCTCTCTCTCTCTCTCTCTCTCTCTCTCTCTCTCTCTCTCCCTCCCTCTCTCTCTCTCTCCTCCCTCTCTCTCTCCATCTCTCCCTCTCTCTCTCTCTCTCTCTCTCTCTCTCTCTCCTCTCTCTCTCTCTCCTCCCCTCTCTCTCTCTCTGTCTCTCTCTCTCTCTCTCTCATCCCCCCTATCTCTCCTCCTGTCTCTCTCTCTCTCTCCTCCCCCCTCTCTCTCTCCTCCCCCAGTATATAAGGGAGTTTATCAAACTTGGGTTTGTTTTCAATTCTTTGTGGATCTCTGTAATCTGTGGAAGTGCATCTCAGTTTCCACCTCATTTTGTGGGCAGTGTGCACATAGCCTGTCTTCTCTTGAGAGCCAGGTCTGCCTACGGCGGCCTTTCTCAATAGCAAGGTAATGCTCACTGAGTCTGTACATAGTCAAAGCTTTCCTTAAGTTTGGGTCAGTCACAGTGGTCAGGTATTCTGCAACTGTGTACTCTCTGTTTAGGGCCAAATAGCATTCTACTTTGCTCTGTTTTTTTGTTAATTCTTTCCAATGTGTCAAGTAATTCTCTTTTTGTTTTCTCATGATTTGGTTTTGTCTAATTGTGTTGTTGTTGTTGTTGTCCTGGGGCTCTGTGGGGTCTGTTTGTGTTTGTGAACAGAGCCCCAGAACCAGCTTGCTTAGGGGACTCTTCTCCAAGTTCATCTATCTGTAGGTGATGGCTTTGTTATGGAAGGTTTGGGAATCGCTTCATTTTAAGTGGTTATAGAATTTAACGGCTCTTTTCTGGATTTTGATAATTAGTGGGTATCGGACTAATTCTGCTCTGCATGCATTATTTGGTGTTTTTCGTTGTACACAGAGGACATTTTTGCAGAATTCTGTATGTAGAGTCTCAATTTGGTGTTTGTCCCATTGTGTGAATTCTTGGTTGGTGAGCAGACCCCAGACCTCACAACCATAAAGGGAAATGGGTTCTATAACTGATTCAAGTATTTTTAGCCAGATCCTAATTGGTATGTTGAATTTATGTTCCTTTTGATGGCATAGAAGGCCCTTCTTGCCTTGTTTCTCAGATCGTTCACAGCTTTGTGGAAGTTACCTGTGGCGCTGATGTTTAGGCTGAGGTATGTATAGTTTTTTGTGTGCTCTAGGGCAACGGTGTCTAGATGGAATTTGTATTTGTGGTCCTGGAAACTGAACCCAGGTCTGACAGAATCTGTGCAGAAGACCTAGGTGCTGCTGTAGGCCCTCCTTGGTTGGTAACAGAAGCACCAGATCATCAGCAAACAGTAGACATTTGACTTCAGATTCTAGTAGGGTGAGGCCGGGTGCTGCAGACTGTTCTAGTGCCCTCGCCAATTTGTTGATATATATGTTGAAGAGGGTGGGGCTTAAACTGAATTCCTGTCTCACCCCACGGCCCTGTGGAAAGAAATGTGTGTGTTTTTTGCCAATTTTAACCGCACACTTGTTGTTTGTGTACATGGATTTTATAATGTCATATGTTTTTCCCCCAACCCCACTTTCCATCAATTTGTATAGCAGACCTTCATGCCAAATTGAGTCAAAAGCTTTTTTGAAATCAACAAAGCATGAGAAGACTTTGCCTTTGTTTTGCTTTGTTTGTTTGTCAATTAGGGTGTGCAGGGTGAATACGTGGTCTGTCGTACGGTAATTTGGTTAAAAGCCAATTTGACATTTGCTCAGTACATTGTTTTCACTGAGGAAATGAACTAGTCTGCTGTTAATGATAATGCAGAGGATTTTCCCAAGGTTGCTGTTGATGCATATCTTCACGGTAGTTATTGGGGTCAAATTTGTCTCCACTTTTGTGGATTGGGGTGATCAGTCCTTGGTTCCAAATATTGGGGAAGATGCCAGAGCTAAGGATGATGTTAAAGAGTTTAAGTATAGCCAATTGGAATTTGTGGTCTGTATATTTTATCATTTCATTGAGGATACCATCAACACCACAGGCCTTTTTGGGTTGGAGGTGTTTGTATTTTGTCCTGTAGTTCATTCAATGTAATTGGAGAATCCAGTGGGTTCTGGTAGTCTTTAATAGTTGATTCTAAGATTTGCATTTGATCATGTATATTCTTTTGCTGTTTGTTCTTTGTTATAGGGCCAAAAAGATTGGAGAAGTGGTTTACCCATACATCTCCGTTTTGGATAGATAGCTCTTCGTGTTGTTGTTTGTTTAGTGTTTTCCAATTTTCCCAGAAGTGGTTAGAGTCTATGGATTCTTCAATTACATTGAGCTGATTTGTCAGAGTGTGTTGATGTGGATGCGGTGGTAGAGTCAAGCGCAGGACACAGAGGATAAGTCAAAACGACTTTACTATCACTTGAAAAATAGAATACAAAATAAACGGCCTCAAAACACTGGAGGCGAACAATTACGCGGAGTGCGTAAACAACTACGTGGAGCCAAGGCACCGAACCTATCTAAACACGACCGGTGGAACAATAACACACAAGATACAAACATAACATAGGGGAACTTATAGGTGACACAATCAATACAGAATACGAAACAGGTGCACTAACTAGACATGACAAAACAAACATCGAAAACATCAAACGGTAGTAGCTAGTACTCCGGGGATGACGAACGCCGAAGCCTGCCCGAGCAAGGAGGAGGAGCAGCCTCGGCGGCATCCGTGACATGATTTCTGACATGCTGTTCCTTCTTTTTCCGTAATGTATTTCTGTATTGTTTTAGTGATTCACCATAGTGAAGGCGTAGACTCAGGTTTTCTGGGTCTCTATGCTTTTGGTTGGATAGGTTTCTCAATTTCTTTGTTAGGTTTTTGCATTCTTCGTCAAACCATTTGTCACTGTTGTTACTTTTCTTCAGTTTTCTGTTAGAGATTTTTAGATTTGATAGGGAAGCTGAGATGTCAAATATACTGTTTAGGTTTTCTAATGCCAAGTTTACACCTTCACTATTACAGTGGAACGTTTTGTCCAGGAAGTTGTCTAAAAGGGATTGAATTTGTTGTTGCCTAATAGTTTTTTGGTAGGTTTCAACAGTACTTTCCTTCTATAGCATTTCTTAATATTATTCAGTTCCTTTGGCTTTGATGCCTCATGATTGAGTATTGCTCTGGTCAAGTAGACTGTGATTTTGCTGTTGTCTGATATGGGTGTCAGTTGGCTGACTGTGAACGCTCTGAGAGACTCTGGGTTGAGGTCAGATTGATTTCCCCCTCCAGGATGGAGAAACTGTCTTCATTAAAGTATGGGGATTCTAGTGGGGGAATATAGGTAGCACACAGGAGGACATTTTTCTCTGTTGAGATAATTTCCTTTTGAATTTCTAGCCAAATGTAAAATGTTCCTGTTTTGATTAATTTCATAGAGTGAGTTAGGTCTGCTGTATACCAAATTAGCATACCCCCTGAGTCCCTTCCCTGTTTCACACCTGGTAGTTTGTTGGATGGGACTACCAGCTCTCTGTAACCTAGAGGGTAACCAGTGGGTCCGTCTCCTCTATACCATGTTTCTTGTAGGATGAAAATGTCTGTATTTCCGATTTCTTTGGTGAAGTCCAGATTCCTGCTCTTTAGGCCAAAGGCAGATGATCTCAGGCCGTGGATATTCCAGGATGAAAAGTGAAGGCTTTGTGTTCCATAAAGTGTCTAATGTTGTTGGTCGTGTGGTTTGGCCTCAGGCCAGTAATTGTGAGCAGAGCCTGCTGAGCATCTGGTACATGCCATTGTCTTGGGCTAGTGTAAGAGTGTGGGTTGGGCCTGTTTGCCTGCTCACGCCCTGGGCGTATGTGTGACTTTCATGTTGAGGCCCTCTTTGCGGGAGTTGGGGGCATGGGGTGGGTAGGAGGGGTATAGGTCTGATCTGAGGGGGCCTAAATGGGGTGTGGGCATGGTTGACTTGGGGGGGTGTTAATTGGTGGGGGTGGCAGTGTGGATGTGGCTGGTGGTGCTGTGGTCTGGATGTAGGTCCTCTCTGCGGTGGTCCTCTATGTGTAGGTCTGGGAGAGTGTCTCGCTGGTCTGGGCGAGGTGTCTGTTGATCTGTTGCTCCTGTGTGAGGTGTTGGGTTTTCGGTTGAGGGCGATATCCTTTAGGGTCCGGGCGAAGGTGGGCACTGCTGCCTTGTAGAGGTGGACCTGGTCGTAAAGGCTGTTCAAGTCCAGGGTGGAGTGGTGGGCCAGGTAGACATTTGGATTTGAGGCACAGTCACGGGAAATACTTGCATTTACCTGCTGTATGGTAGCACGGTGGAAGTCTTTTCGTGGTAGCAGGGTTGAGATAACCACTTGTGCGTTGGGGAAAGTAGAATAAGCTTTTTCTATCACTCCCTTGAGTGCTGTGGCCACCCTTTCCTGCTGTGTTCTCAGGTCGTTTGTGCCTGTGTGTATTATTATGTGGCAGGGTGATCCTAGTTGGTCTTCAGACAGAAGGTCTAGGGCGCGCTGGGCGTTTGGACACCAGAGTTTAGACACTGTGTTTTTGGAAAAAGTTTATTTACTTGTATGTGTTTCCCGTTTGAGTCCATAAGGAGTACTCTCTCTCTCTCTCTCTCTCTCTCTCTCTCTCTCTCTCTCTCTCTCCCCTATCTCTCCCTTTCTCTTTCTTTCTTTATCTCTCGCTCCTCGCTCACTTTCTTTCCCTCTCACTCACCTAATGAATGACAGAAAGCTAGGACACTGGGAGAATGCTGGGTAGAGTTTATAATAACGGCGTCAGAGGAGGAGGTACATTACAGTAGTAGACTACCAACTGTGATGAAAATATCACCTCTGGAAGTTTTCATTATTCTGAAAGGTGTTTTGTCTTCATTTGGCTCAGTGATGTGAAATGGGAGCCCAGCATGACTGCTCGGTCTCTCTCTGTGCAGGTTGGTGTTTTGAAGGGAGGTTTGTTTGGGAAACTGTTGTGTTTTCTTGGCATGAAGTCGTGTGAAACCCTGTCACACCCCTCCTCCCATCGCCTCTCAAGCTGCCTGCCTCTCAGGCTCAATAGATAACACAGGCAGGCAGATAATAAAGATATCAGGTTCTGTCACAGTCAAACTCCAGCTGAGACAAAGGGCTTGTGTAAAAGAGTCGTTAGCAACATGACTTCATATAGCCTGAGTACTGAATTACACCTCTCTTCTCGCATGACCATCTGTAGGTCCGCTGCCACAAAGCCTACTGTGGCCTCTGTCCACACCCACACACCTACCTACCCAACACCTGTGGGAAGGCGAGGCGCATGTTATTGGGTTACACATAGAGTGTGATGGATTGGGGATGGGAACACCTCGCGTGGAAAAGAGGTAAAGCATTATCGCCTAATTGAGACAGATGCATTTTTAATGATAGCGTTGGCGCAAAGTGAGAGAGGCAAACAAATATGCTAAGTCTGTGAAAAACGCTGACGACGGGCCAGCCAATGGCCATAGGTTGTTCTTAAGAGTTTACAGTGTTCTGTGTTCCCTTCAGTACACTGCACTCATTATACTGGTTCAAGACCTGAGAGTTTGTGGTGCATTTGATTGATGCTGTCTGACATTCCGTTTTTAGAGGTAAAGCACTTTTAAAAGAATAGAAGATTATGCTGATGCAGTAGTCATATAGACAGAGAGAAAGCACGGCTGGTCTAAAAGATGCAGGCGCTGTAGGAATTGTAAACTGACTTCAAGGTGAATTGCATCAGACTGACACAAAGCTCCTCTGCCCTACATATAACCTAGTTCCTTTTCACAATCCTGTTTGCATCATTTGAAAGAGACCCTCTATTAATATTCAAGCAACTTCTCAGTTACAATATTATTTGAGGAGGCGTTGTTACCACGTCATTTCAACCCCAGAAAATATATGTGGTGACATTGAGTCAACGTGGAAAACTGATTGGATGTGCAAAAAAGTCTTCAACTAAAGGCATTTTCACCAACTTTAACCTAAACGTTTTGTTTTTGATATCAGGTTGAATTCACGTTAATTGACAACTCATCCAAATGTGGGGGGCATTAGCTGTTGCGAAAGCAGAAGCTACTCTTCCAGGGGTCCACACATAACATGAAACATTACATAATGCAGAACATTAATAGACAAGAACAGCTCAAGGACAGAACTACATACATTTAAAAATGGCACACATAGCCTACATATCAATACATACACACAAAATATCTAGGTCAAATAGGGGAGAGGCGTTGTGCCGTGAGGTGTTGCTTTATCTTTTTTTTTTTTACCAGGTTTGCTGTTCATTTGAGCGATATGAGATTTTACATTTTACATTTTAGTCATTTAGCAGACGCTCTTATCCAGAGCGACTTACAGGAGCAATTAGGGTTAAGTGCCTTGCTCAAGGGCACATCGACAGATTTTTCACCTAGTCGGCTCGGGGATTAGAACCAGCGACCTTTCGGTTACTGGCACAACGCTCTTACCCACTAAGCTACCTGAGATGGAAGGGAGTTCCATGCAATAATGTCTCTATATACTGTAACTGTACGCTTTCTTGAATTTGTTCTGGGCCTCTGTTCTGGGCCAGCTGCAGCTTAACTAGATATTTTTTAGCAGCACTTGACCACACGACTGGACAATAATCAAGATAAGACAAAACTAGAGCCTGCAGGACTTGCTTTGTGGAGTGTGGTGTCAAAAAAGCAGAGCATCTCTTTATTACGGACAGACCTCTCCCCATCTTTACAACCATTGAATCTATATGTTTTGACTATGACAGTTTACAATCTAAGGTAACACCAAGTAGTCTCCTCAACTTGTTCAATAGACACCCCATTCATTACCAGATTCAGCTGAGGTCAAGAGCTTAGGGAATGATTTGTACTAAATTCAATGCTCTTAGTTTTAGAGATTTTCAGGACCAGTTTATTGCTGGCCACCCATTCCAAAATTGACTGCAACTCCTTGTTAAGGGTTTCAGTGACTTCATTAGCTGTGGTTGCTGACACGTATATGGCTGAATCATCAGCATACATGGACACACATGCTTTTGTTCAATGCCAGGAGGTTTGTCATTATTGATCGATAACAATATTTTTTCCACCTGTCCCACACTAACTTTACAAAATTCTAACTTACAAAGCTTTTCTTTCATTATTTGTTTTCATTATATCTGAAAATGTAGCTAGCTAGACTCTCTTACCTGTATACATGGATGGACGCTTCTCCCTCTCTGTCACGGATGCCATGGTTGCCCTTAGTTTGACGATGTAATCCGGAGACAGGTGTTTTATACAACAGCCTTCTGTGTGTTCTCTTTTAGACTCTGTCTGCATATTTGCAATCAAACGCCAGAATTTTCTCCATCTCCTTAGCTATCATACTCTAATTCCACTGATTTCAAAACTCGGTCCTCCAGAAAGTGGAGAGCAACACTTATCGTTCAAAAAAGTAGCGTTAGAAAGGATTACCTATACATACTGACCAGCTCATATTATAGACAGAAGCAGGCTACGTGGCTAAACCAACTAGGCTCGTAATTTAACAATTTTCTTCGTATTTATTTGTTTTTACAGACGGCATACAAGTTTGTTATTAAGGCACATGAAAGTTCACATGTTCCAGAAGGCATTTCAGGCAAAAAACGCACTTTGATAAAAAAACATTCACATTCAAATGGCTCTCCTGTGAAGTAGTGACGCGCGACATATGCCTAGTTTCCTGAAGCGATTCACACATTGTGATCTCTGCATCCAATGGGTATGTATTCAGCTTTAGAACAGAGTTCTACAGTATTAGTACAAATGTGATCAATACATGTGGATGATCTTGTTCCTGTAGTGTTTGTAAACACCCTGGTAGGTTGATTAATAACTTGAACCAGATTACAGGCACTGGTTACAGTGAGAAGCTTCCTCTTGAGTGGACAGCTTGATGGAAACCAGTCAATATTTAGGTCCCCAAGAAAGTAGACCTCTCTGTTTACATCACATACACTATATAGCATTTCACACACATTATTTAGATACTGACTGTTAACACTTGGTGGCCCAAAATAATAGGCTTTAGATGAGGCAGGTGAACCTGCAGCCAAAGTACTTCAATAACACTTGACATGAGACCTTCTCTAAGCAGTACTGGGATATGGCTCTGAATATACAGTACCAGTCAAACATTTGGACACACCTACTCATTCAAGGGTTGTAGATTAATAGTGAAGACACCAAACTATGAAATAACACATATGGAATCATGTAGTAACCAAAAAAGTGTTATAGAAATCAAAATATATTTTAGATTTGAGAATCTTCAAAGTAGCCACCCTTTGCCTTGATGACAGCTTTGCACCATATTCTATTTGGTAAAAGACCAAGTCCATATTATGGCAAGAACAGTTCAAATAAGCAAAGAGAAACGACAGTCCATCATTACTTTAAGACATGAAGGTCAGTCAATGCAGAACATTTCAAGAACTTCAAGAAGTGCAGTCGCAAAAACCATCTAGCACTATGATGAAATTGGCTCTCATGAGGACCACCACAGGAAAGGAAGACCCAGAGTTACCTTTGCTGCAGAGGATAAGTTCTCTAGAGTTACCAGCCTCAGAAAATGCAGCCCAAATAACTGCCTCACAGAGTTCAAGTAACAGACACATCTCAACATCAACTGTTCAGAGGAGACTGCGTGAATCAGGCCTTCATGGTTGAATTGCTGCAAAGAAACCACTACTAAAGGACACCAATAAGAAGAAGATACTTTCTTGGGCCAAGAAACATGAGCAATGGACATTCGACCGGTGGAAATCTGTCCTTAGGTCTGATGAGTCCAAATTTGAGGTTTTTGGTTCCAACCGCCGTGTCTTTGTGAGACGCAGTGTATGTGAACGGATGATCTCTGCATGTGTGGTTCCCACCATGAAGCATGGAGGAGGAGGTGTGATGGTGTGGGGGGTGCTTTGCTGGTGACACTGTCTGTGATTTATTTAGAATTCAAGGCACACTTAACCAGCATGGCTACCACAGCATTCTGCAGCGATATGCTATCCCATCTGGTTTGTGCTTAGTGGGACTATCATTTGTTTTTCAACAGGACAATGACCTAACACACCTCCAGACAATGACCTAACACACCTCCAGGCTTCTATTTGACCAAGAAGGAGAGAGATGGAGTGCTGCATCAGATGACCTGGCCTCCACAATCACCCGACCTCAACCCAATTGAGATGGTTTAGGATGAGTTGAACCGCAGAGTGAAGGAAAAGCAGCCAACAAGTGCTTAGCATATGTGGGAACTCCTTCAAGACTTTTGGAAAAGCATTCCTCATGAAGCTGGTTGAGACAATGCCAAGAGTGTGCAAAGCAGTCATCAAGGCAAAGGGTGGCTACTTTGAAAAATCTAAAATCTATTTTGATTTGTTTAAAACTTTGTAAAAATAAAGAAAAACCCTGGAATGAGTAGCTGTGTCCACATTTTTGTCTCCCCCATAAGCATTCCTGTCTCTTCTATAGATGTTATATCCTTGTATTGCTACTGCTGTATCATCAAAGGAATTATCTAAGTGAGTCTCAGAAATGGCTAATATATGAATGTTATCTGATGTTAGCAAGTTATTGATTACATTAACCTTATTTCTAAGGCTACATATAATAATATGGGCTATTTTCAGCCCTTTCCTGGGTTCTCAGAGATAGACATAATACGGAAAATAACAAACAAAGCAAAAGAAACAAAAATGTACGTTTATCAGTCCATTAATCAGTTGGTGTGTGTAAGTGTGTATGTGTGTGTTGCGGGGTTGAAGCTACTAACCCATAGGCTTGGCTCTCTAATCCCTTCCAGGCTTTCGGGAGGGACGGTGGACAATGAGCCTGTCATCTCGGATGTAAGCAATGTCCCCACGCGCTCTGGCAGCTTTCATGGCCGGGATAAGTTATTTTCTCTTCTGGCGCACAGCTTCAGGATAGTCCTCGTTGAGGAAGATGTATGTTCCCCTCAAGTTCATGGCTCTTTACAGAACCGCTACCTTGTCCTTGAACCTCAGGAACTTGACGACTATTAGCCTGGGCCTGTCACCTGGGCCGGTGGTGGGTTTTCCAGTCCTGTGGGCGCGCTCCAACTCAATCTTCCTGTGGTCCATCTTCAGTTTCTCCGAGATCATTTCCTTCACTTTGTCCTCAGTATCCGTCCAGGTTTCATGTGGAGATTCTGCAATTCCATCTACAACAATGTTGTTCTGCCTTGATTGTCCCTCGAGATAATTTGATTTCTCTGTCATTGTTATCATGGATTGACATACAGAACTGATGTCCTCTCTCAATGACTTACAGATTGTTGTCATCTTGCCGTTTTCTTGTTTAAACTCATGGAGCTGACCCTGGGAGAACTGCAAACTGTTCTTCAGGTCCTGAGCCTCTCCATTCTTTTATTAGTTGACTCAACCAGTATTTGGACAAAACACTTGAAGCTATTTTCTTGTTGATGTAAAAACTGCTTGTAGAACTCTTTCTGTTTGTTTAAAAGATCCTTCACCTGTGATAGAGAGACACCCTGTCTTCAATGGTACTCCCACCAGCTTTGGTCTTTGTTATGGTAGCAACGTAGGCTACGCTGTTACTCCTTGCAATTCCAGACAGGGCAGGTCACAGGGAAGATGGAAACAGCAACAAACAGTAGGGATCTAAACAGCCACAAGCCCGGGATAATCCGTGGTCCCAGCCACAAGGGCTAATCGCGTCACGGGCTGCATTCAAGCCCTCAAGGAAACCCTGCTAGCTTGATAGGCAGCTAACAGTGGCAGCTAGGCCAGCTGATATGCCAAGCTGCTCATCATCAGACCCCCGGTCAGCAGGATCCCTGGACAGATAGCAGCAGTCCCAGCAACTGATGCCAACCGCGTCGCAGGATGAAAATCAAAAGGTAGCTAGCTAGTAACCAAACTTTTCCAATATAACACTTTTTCAGACACTTTCCAAACTTTCCAAACCAACAAACCGAGCGCTGCCTCATTCCGCGTTCAACAGGAAGTGACGTTGAGGCTTACCATCAGACATCTGTGCCCAGTGGGATGTTGTTGCTCTTCACTTCATCGTTGATCCACAGTGAATACAACAATCAGAGATAGAACAGGTGAATGATCCCACAACACTTGATTTCTCAGCTATCTCTGTGGGTTGACTGGGTTCAGAAAGGGTTTATTTCTCGGCTATCTCTGTGTGTTGACTGGGTTCAGAAAGGGTTTATTTCTCAGCTATCTCTGTGGGTTGACTGGGTTCAGAAAGGGTTTATTTCTCAGCTATCTCTGTGGGTTGACTGGGTTCAGAAAGGGTTTATTTTGAAATGACAGCTCAAAAAACAGATCCTAGAGATTCGTTTTAACTGTGTACTGCCAGGGCTCACCCAGTAATTTGGCACCTGAGGAGAACTAGCTAGATATCAAAAAGAAGATGTCTTAGCGTTGCCGGGGTTTGGTAATGAGATGCAGACATTTCTCCCTTGTTGCCATCTGTCGCCTGAGTAAAGCTCAAGGGACTTTACTTTTAGTTTCCGTCCCATGCAAACTGTGTGTGTGTGTGTGTGTGTGCATATGCGTGTGTGTGCGTGCGTGTGTATGCGCGTGTGCATGTGTGTGTGTGTGTGTGTGTGTGTGTGTGTGTGTGTGTGTGTGTGTGTGTGTGCGTGCGTGTGTGTGCGTGTGTGTGTGTGTGTGTGTGTGTGCATGTGTGTGTGTGCGTGTGTGTGCGTGCGTATGTAAAACACCTCTCTATGCTTCTACTACATGACTAGTAGAGCTGGGTCAAGGCCAATGGGGAACACATCTGTTAGACTGTTGCTTGTTTACACTCAGACATTATTCTGTTTTAACCATCATCTAATATGTGCTATATTTCATAAGTGACTATAACGATCATGAGATGATGAGTGTTGTGGTTAAATAACACATTTTGCTAAAGGAAATGGGAAATATAGGTAAACCTCAATGTAATATTTACCCAAACTACAAAGTCATTAAATAGTTATGATAATACACCATGTTGTACTGTATAACCATGTATATAAACACAGTGTTGTTTGGGTAGTATACCATGTTGTACTGTATAACCATGTATAGAAACACAGTGTTGTTTGGGTAATACACCATGTTGTACTGTATAACCATGTATAGAAACACAGTGTTGTTTGGGTAATACACCATGTTGTACTGTATAACCATGTATAGAAACACAGTGTTGTTTGGGTAATATACTATGTTGTACTGTATAACCATGTATAGTGGGGAAAAAAAGTATTTAGTCAGCCACCAATTGTGCAAGTTCTCCCACTTAAAAAGATGAGAGAGGCCTGTAATTTTCATCATAGGTACACGTCAACTATGACAGACAAAATGAGAAAATAAAATCCAGAAAATCACATTGTAGGATTTTTAATGAATTTATTTGCAAATTATGGTGGAAAATAAGTATTTGGTCACCTACAAACAAGCAAGATTTCTGGCACTCACAGACCTGTAACTTCTTCTTTAAGAGGCTCCTCTGTTCTCCACTCGTTACCTTTATTAATGGCACCTCTTTGAACTTGTTATCAGTATAAAAGACACCTGTCCACAACCTCAAACAGTCACACTCCAAACTCCACTATGGCCAAGACCAAAGAGCTGTCAAAGGACACCAGAAACAAAATTGTAGACCTGCACCAGGCTGGGAAGACTGAATCTGCAATAGGTAAGCAGCTTGGTTTGAAGAAATCAACTATGGGAGCAAATATTAGGAAATGGAAGACATACAAGACCACTGATAATCTCCCTCGATCTGGGGCTCCACGCAAGATCTCACCCCATGGGGTCAAATTGATCACAAGAACGGTGAGCATAAATCCCAGAACCACACGGGGGGGCCTAGTGAATGACCTGCAGAGAGCTGGGACCAAAGTAACAAAGCCTACCATCAGTAACACACTACGCCGCCAGGGACTCAAATCCTGCAGTGCCAGACGTGTCCCCCTGCTTAAGCCAGTCATGTCCAGGCCCGTCTGAAGTTTGCTAGAGTGCATTTGGATGATCCAGAAGAGGATTGGGAGAATGTCATATGGTCAGATGAAACCAAAATATAACTTTTTGGTAAAAACTCAACTCGTCGTGTTTGGAGGACAAAGAATGCTGAGTTGCATCCAAAGAACACCATACCTACTGTGAAGCATGGGGGTGGAAACATCATGCTTTATGGCTGTTTTTCTGCAAAGGGACCAGGACGACTGATCCGTGTAAAGGAAAGAATGAATGGGGCCATGTATCGTGAGATTTTGAGTGAAAACCTCCTTCCATCAGCAAGGGCATTGAAGATGAAACGTGGCTGGGTCTTTCAGCATGACAATGATCCCAAACACACCGCCCGGGCAACGAAGGAGTGGCTTCGTAAGAAGCATTTCAAGGTCCTGGAGTGGCCTAGCCAGTCTCCAGATCTCAACCCCATAGACAATCTTTGGAGGGAGTTGAAAGTCTGTGTTGCCCAGCGACAGCCCCAAAACATCACTGCTCTAGAGGAGATCTGCATGGAGGAATGGGCCAAAATACAGTGTGAAGACTTACAGAAAACATTTGACCTGTGTCATTGCCAACAAAGGGTATATAACAAAGTATTGAGAAACTTTTGTTATTGACCAAATACTTATTTTCCACCATAATTTGCAAATAAATTCATTAAAAATCCTACAATGTGATTTTCTGGATTTTTTTCCCTCAATTTGTCTGTCATAGTTGACGTGTACCTATGATGAAAATTACAGGCCTCTATCATCTTTTTAAGTGGGAGAACTTGCACAATTGGTGGCTGACTAAATACTTTTTTCCCCACTGTATATAAACACAGTGTTGTTTGGGTAGTATACCATGTTGTACTGTATAACCATGTATATAAACACAGTGTTGTTTGGGTAATACACCATGTTGTGCATAGATGTTACACCAGGGAGGTGATTGGCCCTGCAGACTGTAAGTCATTTTATCGGTCTCTGTCTCTCTGTGTAGGAGGCAATGTTCCTGTGATCCATAATGCTTAATTATAGATCCAGACAGAGTGAGAGGTAGAGTGAGAGAGAGAGCGCGAGAGAGAGAGAGCGAGAGAGAGAGAGATTGCTTTCATAGATCAGATACCATCTTATCATATAGCTATAGTGAAATCATCTTTATCACTATGTGACATTTTGGCATCATTTAGTCCCTTCCAATAAGAAAGAGAGAGAAAGAGAGAGAGAAGGGGGGAGAGAGAGAGCACGAATGAGCGAGAGAGAGAGAGAGAGAGAGAGAGAGAGAGAGAGAGAGAGAGAGAGAGAGAGAGAGAGAGAGAGAGAGAGAGAGAGAGAGAGAGAGAGAGAGAGAGAGAGAGAGAGAGAGAGAGAGAGAGAGAGAGAGAGAGAGAGAGAGAAATGAGAGAGAAATGAGAGAGAAATGAGAGCGAGAGAGGGAAGAGAGAGAGAGAGAGAGAGAGAGAGAGAGAGAGAGAGAGAGAGAGAGAGAGAGAGAGAGAGAGAAATGAGAGAGACAGAGAGAGAGGAAACCATTCAATATTCATCTGATCTTTGTGTTATTATTCCAGATGAGTCAGCTGAACTGGAGACTGATGGCCTATACAGGATGCTGAGGTGAATGTATGCAGAGGACAGTGGAAGGTGATTAGACTTGATATTTTCACACTGCTGAACCGAGCCGAACCAAGCCGAGTAAAGCCAAGCTGAGTAAAGCCAAGCTGAGTAAAGCCAAGCCGAGTAAAGCCAAGCCGAGTAAAGCCAAGCCGAGTAAAACCAAGCCGAGTAAAGTCAAGCCGAGTAAAACCAAGCCGATTAAAGCCAAGCTGAGTAAAGCCAAGCTGAGTAAAGCCAAGCCGAGTAAAGCCAAGCCGAGTAAAGCCAAGCCGAGTAAAGCCAAGCCGAGTAAAACCAAGCCGAGTAAAGTCAAGCCGAGTAAAACCAAGCCGAGTAAAGCCAAGCCGAGTAAAGCCAAGCTGAGTAAAGCCAAGCTGAGTAAATCCAAGCTGAGTAAAACCATGCTGAGTAAAGCCAAGCTGAGTAAAGCCAAGCTGAGTAAAGCCAAGCTGAGTAAAGCCAAGCTGAGTAAAACCAAGATGAGTAAAGCCAAGCTGAGTAAAGCCAAGCTGAGTAAAGCCAAGCTGAGTAAAACCAAGCTGAGTAAAGCCAAGCTGAGTAAAGCCAAGCTGAGTAAAGCCAAACTGAGTAAAACCAAGCTGAGTAAAGCCAAGCTGAGTAAAGCCAAGCTGAGTAAAGCCAAGCTGAGTAAAACCAAGCTGAGTAAAGCCAAGCTGAGTAAAGCCAAGCTGAGTAAAGCCAAGCTGAGTAAAGCCAAACTGAGTAAAGCCAAGCTGAGTAAAGCCAAGCTGAGTAAAGCCAAGCTGAGTAAAGCCAAGCTGACTAAAGCCAAGCTGAGTAAAGCCAAGCTGAGTAAAGCCAAACTGTGCTGGCCTGTTTATTCATCCATCATTGTTGCTGGAATCGTTCTGGAAAGGACAATGTGAAAGAAAAGTATCCAAACCAGCAAATTACAGTTTGGGTGTGTCAATCTGCATGCAGATATTGATAGTAGTCTCTATCATTGGTTTGTGAGGATGGGTTGGAGATAGTTCTACACATGTTCATATGGTTCATGTGGTCCTCTGTAGCTTAATTGGTAGAGCATGGCGCTTATAACGCCAGGGTAGTGGGTTCGATCCCCGGGACCACCCATACGTAAAAATTTATGCACACATGACTGTAAATCGCTTTGGATAAAAGCGTCTGCTAAATGATATATTATTATTATTATTATGTTGAAGCCCCTATAAGCACCTATTGGTCAGACAGAAGGCGTCAATGAACAGTAGCTCCACTCAGTACAGGCTGTGTGATCCTACAGCCTGGTCAGTCTGTGATGGATGACATTGTGATACGGTGGCGTAGCAGCAGTGCCTCATTTCCAGTGTGCCTGAATATTACACAAATGAGCTCAGCCAGATCCCCCAGCCTTGTCCCCTGTCACTGGGCAGCGGTGTGAAGGCAGGTTAGTTAGCGCTGCCTAGTCCCCTGTCACTGGGTAGCGGTGTGAAGGCAGGTTAGTTAGCGCTGCCTAGTCCCCTGTCACTGGGCAGCGGTGTGAAGGCAGGTTAGTTAGCGCTGCCTAGTCCCCTGTCACTGGGCAGCGGTGTGAAGGCAGGTTAGTTAGCGCTGCCTAGTCCCCTGTCACTGGGCAGCGGTGTGAAGGCAGGTTAGTTAGCGCTGCTAATAACTTCCCATTTGAAGTGAGCGTGGTTCTGTAAGAAAAAAGAAAGAAAGAACTGAATAGAAATCCACGCGCAACGCCACGTTAAATCCACAAGCTTTCACACTAGCGGTCAAATTCCACCCATCGTTCTCTGTTTAAGTCGAGGACCTCTGAAGACTACAGTCTGAATGAAGTAGCTAAGGAACAAGGCAAGCTACATCAATGAGCTAAAACACAAGGACCTCCATGTATTCCTCTGACCTGTAACGTTTCTACTGTCTCCCATGTGGGAGGGGTTACAGCAGGGTACAAAGGTCATCACCTCTGTGCGTGGGAACGTCAAGGAGGTCAAGGGGTCAGTGTCAGGGTGATGCATTACACTGCCTTCAAACTCAACTAGACTCTGTATGACAGTATGATATGTGTCTTACTGATACACAATATAGAGAGAGAGAGAGAGAGAGAGAGAGAGAGAGAGATTGCTTTCATAGATCAGAATCCATCTTATCATATAGCTATGGTGAAATCATCTTTATCACTATGTGACATTTTGGCATCACTTAGTCCCTTCCCATAATTCCCTTGAGCACGAAGCAGAACTCCAGAAATGCAGATGGTGTGTATAGGTGGATTATCCTATGACCTTTGACACCTGGGTGACCCTGAACACACTGCTGTTAGCTGACCCCTGCTGGGTGACATGTCTTTAGAGAGGAGAGAGAATCTGTTCCAGGGAGTACCAACATCTGGTGGGTTCTTACTCAGCATGTTGCCCTCTGAATGAGGAGCGGTCAAGGAGCGCTCGCTGAATGACTGGTATTTGTATTTATTGGGGATCCCCATTAGCTGCTGCCAAGGCAGCAGCTACTCTTCCTGGAGTCCAAACATATTAAAGCACTTACATTACATATAAAACAAAAGATAAAACAGTACATCATATAACATTATTACACCACTACATATCTCCAATGCAAAATGTATAATACCACCATACAACAATATTACAATGTATGTGTGTGTAGAGTGTGTGTGCTAGCGCTTTTGTGTGTATGCGTGTGTCTGTACCTGTGTGTGTCTCTTCATAGTCCCCGCTGTTCCATAAGGTGGATTTTAAAAATCTGATTCTACTGCTTGCATCAGTTACCTGATGTGGAATAGAGTTCCATGTAGTCATGGCTCTATGTAGTACTGTGCGCCTCCCATAGTCTGTTCTGGACTTGGTGCATCCTTATCGACTAGAGAAGCTGTCAATACTTGTTAACTAAGCCATAACTGCATCTTTATCAACAGTTGTTGTTGGAATACACTATCTAGTTAAGAGGGAGGAACAGGTTATTATGTACGTGTTGGCTCACAGTACCGTCCATTTAATTAGCTGGAATCCTCAATCCATCAGATGTTGCAGAGCAGATATCATTATTACACTTCACTGATTTGTTCCATTATTAGCCCATCTTCTGAGATATATTATTTAGCACTACAAAACATACTTTATGGGTGCAATTTAGTTGCGGACGACCAAGTAATCGGCTTCATTTTGTTGATTAAGCTCGTTAGATTTGATTTGGCAGATAGTTAATCAATCTGGTTTGGCTACTTATTGGTGTAAATCCTGTCTGTTTCTTAGCCTCTGATCCTTTGGATCCCCTAAAGACTGATTTAGACTGGTTTAGACTAAAGACTGGTTTAGACTGGTTTAGACTAAAGACTAGTTTAGACTGGTTTAGACTAAAGACTGGTTTAGACTGGTTTAGACTAAAGACTGGTTTAGACTGGTTTAGACTAAAGACTGGTTTAGACTGGTTTAGACTAAAGACTGGTTTAGATTAAAGATAGGTTTAGACTAAAGACTGGTTTAGACTGGTTTAGACTAAAGACTGGTTTAGACTAAAGATTGGTTTAGACTGGTTTAGATTAAAGACTGGTGTAGTCTAAAGACTGGTTTAGACTAACTGGCCTGGAAGAATGAATTGGAAAGCTCTAAAATCTTTAAAGGGTTAACATGGATCACACAGGATGGATTACTCATCAGTTCTGATCACAGCTCTCAGTGTTTTTTAGGGTCAGGGTCTTTTTGAATGATTAAATGACATCATCTGCCCTCAATGTCTAATACAAATTAATTTAAATCTAGTTCATTATTTTTAGATTGAGAAAGTATTTATTTGTAGAAGTTTGGGTTGCACTTTATTCGTCTGAGGTGTTTACCAAGGACATGAGTTTGATTGGTCTATAGAAAGGCACATTTATATTCCATGTTCTTTTTGAAAAACAACAAGCATTTTGGGTAAGGTACTAATCACAGCGTGCAGTGCTTTGTTTGTGAAGGAGTTTGAGGTCACAGTGTTCTGCTGCTTTATTGAACATAATAATTCCCTCAATATAATTACATTCTTTGTGGGCGATCACTTTGTCTTCTCCAAAGATAGAACATTGTGTTTAGGTAAATTGTCTGCACCCCTCTTTGGGTACTTTATAACAGTGTGAAAAGGAGGTCAGCATCATTTGAAGACCCTCATCAGACAATAATACCAGTGTGTGAGTGTGTGTGTGTGTGTGTTTGAGAGAGCGAGACCGTTGGTCTGTGTGTTGGTGTGTGTGTTCAGTCTTTAGGTTTTATCAGTACAGGCTAGTGTCAACAGAGACACAACAACAGTACCATAAACCATAAACGCTGCCTCTACTGCCAGTTAGCCAGGTCGTCAACCTGATGTGTATATGTACGTGTGTGTGTGTGTGTGTGTGTGTGCAATTGTACTGTGTCCATCAACATTTACATCAATTAGATAAACTGGTAAGGTGGACTGGCATTCATAGCACAGTATTGATTTGATTGGGGAATCTACTAACAAGAATGTTGACCACATCCAAGCAATGCATTGATGTGTGTGCGTGTGTGTATATGTGCGTGCATATGTGTGTTGTTGTCAGTGTATGGGGTGTGGCGGAATCCAATTTCAGCTAATTTGAGTCAGTAATTAAAATGTATTTTGCCACTACAATTCAGCTCTACATCATTTATCTGGCCCATTAAAAAGATAAATGGACATTCTTTGGATGCGTCCCAAATAGCACCCTATTCCCTACATGGTGCACTACTTTTGACCAGAATGTCAAAATGATGTAGAGCTGAATTGTAGTGGCAAAATACATTTTAATTACTGACTCAAATTAGCTGAAATTGGATTCCGCCACACCCTATACACTGACAACAACACACATGCACGCACATATACACACACGCACACACATCAATGCATTGCTTGGATGTGGTCAACATTCTTGTTAGTAGATTCCCCAATCAAATCAATACTGTGCTATGAAGGCCAGTCTGCCTCACCAGTTTATCTAATAGGGAAGAGGTTGCAATTTGGGATTCAGCCTTTGTATCCGACTAAAACTACCCACTTTGAAAATAAAAGATTTTTACAACTTCTTGCAAAATTTATAAATTCATTGCATCGTTAACACAGAAATAATGCATGGACGTAATCTATTCTTTAATTGATGTAAAGGCAGTATATTTTATTGGCTTTTTCATTCAACATATAAACAGTGGTGTGGGATTGCACTTGTCTAATGCCCATAGTTGGATTAATGTTCTACGGTCTATTAATGTTTTTTTTTTTTTTACATCTATTCATGAGGCTGGATAGTTGTGGATGGCTTCCCTGTTACACAGTACTAAGGGTACGGTATTGTTCCCTGGCGAACAATAAGATCAAAATGCACATCACGTATCTTCAGAGGTTCACATGACGATGTCAAATTGTTGTACCCCATATTTTGAATATAAAGGTACAGTCATCAGATTCACTCTCAAAAAAAGGGGTACAATGTGAAGGTGCATTTCTGTTTCCCAGGATACAAACTTATTTTGTGTACCCTCAATACCCTTAATATCCACCATAAGGTACCATTATGAATTTATACCACCTAAAATGATCTAAGGGCTTTGTCACTGGGGTGGTACCCTAAAAAGGAAAATTTGTACCATCATTATTATCATCATATATCCCAGCATGCTTTATTGTAGGTGCAGTGCATTCGGAAAGTATTCAGACACCTTCAATTTTTCCACATTTTGTTACGTTACAGCCTTATTCTAAAATTGATTAAATCAGTTTTTTTCCCTCAACAAACTACACACAATTTTCGATCGGCTTCAAGTCCAGGCTCTGGCTGGGCCACTCAAGGACATTCAGAGATTTGTCCCGAAGCCACTCCTGCGTTGTCTTTGCTGTGTGCGTAGGGTTGTTGTCCTGTTGGAAGGTGAACCTTCATCCCAGTCTGAGCGCTCTGGACCAGGTTTTCATCAAGGATCTCTCTGTACTTTGCTCCGTTCATCTTTCCCTCGATCCTGACTAGTCTCCCAGTCCCTGCCGCTGAAAAACATCCCCACAGCATGATGCTGTCACCACCATGCTTCACTGTAGGGATGGTGCTAGGTTTCCTCCAGACGTGACGCTTGGCATTCAGGCCAAAGTGTTCAATCTTGGTTTCATCAGACCAGAGAATCTTGTTTCTCATGGTCTGAGAGTCCTTTAGGTGCCTTTTGGCAAACTCCAAGCGGGCTGTCATGTGCCTTTTACTGAGGAGTGGCTTCCATCTGGCCACTCTACCATAAAGGCCTGATGGGTGGAGTGCTGCAGAGATGGTTGTCCTTCTGGAAGATTCTCCGATCTCCACAGAAGAACTCTGGAGCTCTGTCAGAGTGACCATCGGGTTCTTGGTCACCTCCCTGACCAAGGCCCTTCTCCCCCGATTGCTCAGTTTGGCCTGGCGGCAAGCTCTAGGAAGAGTCTTGGTGGTTCCAAACTTCTTCCATTTAAGAATGATGGAGGCCACTGTGTTCTTGGGGGCCTTCAATGCTGCAGACATTTTTTGGTACCCTGTGCCTCGACACAATCCTATATCGGAGCTCTACGGACAATTCCTTCGACCTCATGGCTTGGTTTTTGCTCTGACATGCACTGTCTATTGCGGGACCTTATATAGACAGGTGTGTGCCTTTCCAAATCATGTCCAATCAATTGAATTTACCACAGGTGGACACCAATCAAGTTGTAGAAACATCTCAAGGATGATCAATGGAAACAGGATGCACCTGAGTTCAATTTCGAGTCTCATAACAAAGGGTCAGAATATTTATGTAAATAAGGTATTTCTGTTTTAATTTTTTTATACATTTGCAAACATTTCTAAAAACAAGTTTTTTCTTTGTCATTATGGGGTATTGTGTGTAGATTAATGAGGAAAACATTTACATTAATCCATTTTAGAATAAGGCTGTAAGGTAGCAACATGTGGAAAAAGTGATGGGGTCTGATTACTTTCCGAATGCACTGTAGATAATTTTTTCTTTTCTTTTATATATATCTGTGTTTTGCATGTACATTGATTGATTGATTGGTTGATCTTATGCTACACAAAAACAGTGTATGAGCTGGCAACTTTGTCTTTTATGCCATGTGATACAGTCAATCCCCGTGAGTTGATTGGACAAGGATGACGTTGTCCTCAACCTACGCATGCACACACACACACGCACACACACACGCACACACTGACATACACACACATCTTGAAAATGAACCACTGAAGGGGGTGGTGTGAGTGGAGTTAGGGTTAGTGGAGCGGAGAGGTGGGGTTGTTTGATATAGATCCGGGCACTCCGCTGCTGCACTGTTTAATTGATGGATGTGCTCGGTACAGGACACTGATGGACTCACTCTCGGCCCTTTCCCCATCGACCACCTCCAGCCTCACTGGTGTGAAATAGTCAATTACTGCTGGGCCTATTGGCTGTAACAGGCCAATGAGCAAACGGCTGCTATGGGACTCTGATGGGACTCGGTGATTATGAGGTGATGGGACAGGACCTGTGTGTGTGTGTGTGTGTGTGTGTGTGTGTGTGTGTGTGTGTGTGTGTGTGTGTGTGTGTGTGTGTGTGTGTCTGTGTGTGTCTGTGTGTGTGTGTGTGTGTGTGTGTGTGTGTGTGTGTGTGTGTGTGTGTGTGTGTGTGTGTGTGTGTGTGTGTGTGTGTGTGTGTGTGTGTGTGTGTGTGTGTGTGTGTGTGTGTGTGTGTGTGTGTGTATGTGTATGTGTGTGTATGTGTATGTGTGTAGGTGATGAGCCAGGACAAGGGGACCCCATGTATGGTTCGTTATGGATCTTTTCCACTAACAGCTGTTCCTCGTCTGGTTTGATCACAGAAGAGGAGAGGGGTTAATTGATATGGTCTGATCACTCTAATCAGAGAAGAGCAGTTAATATTGTCTGATCACTCTAATCAGAGAAGAGCGGTTGATATGGTCTGATCACTCTAATCAGAGAAGAGGGGTTGGTTGGAGAGCAGTTGAAATACTATTTGAAATAATTTCTAAAACTTTAGCTGGGCTTGATTGAGAACCAATTGAATAGTCGCAGCAGTGCAAACGTCGGCCATGTAGCAATCCAGGCAGGCCAAAGGAAACTGTGAAAGGATTTGAAAGATTTCAAATAGTATTTGAATCCAGGTCAGTTGGAGAGACAGGAATCTACTTCTCTCAGGGCCACATCAGTGTTCTTACATTAGCCCTCTTCTGACCTCCATTGACTCATACTTTGTGAGCCATAGTATGATGCTGTTCAGAGACACAGGGTCAACCATCAGACCACCATGGGGTATAAATCCACCTATTAGAAGCTGTTTAGGAGCTAATAGAAGAAAGTCTCATTCCAAAGATCTCTACAAATCATTGGTTGCCTTTTTTATAAGGATAGTTGTCAATGTATTCAATTGCTGACCCGCTAAAAAGCTGCTCCCTGACATGCTAGAGATGGAATACATTGTTTTGGTTAACTGGACCCCTTGACCAGTATGACTGATAGCATGTGTTTCATGTCTGTAAGAATCCCTTACTCTACTGGTTTAGTGAAACCCTCATGTTCTAGGTCAGATAGTATAGCTCTCTCAGGATATTGTCACACATTGGAAGCAGGGGACCATGACGGAGGGAGATACACATGGCGTACTGTACTTCACATGCTGTCAGGACCTGCTATCATTTGTCTCACTGTGTCTCTGACAGACAGACAGTACAGCTGTTTTCAGATGGGGGAGTTTTCCATACAGTATGTGCTAACTAAGCTCCTATCTACTGTACATTGATAGACTCAATGTATTTATATGACCGAACGCACAGTTTCTAAATCACATGTCTTCAATACATTCATTTTTGCATAAAGATTCAGCATGGATAAGAAATCTACCAAACGTGGAGCATTTTGTTCATGGTCTATGGAAATGGAAGTGTAGCTCTACACATGCGTTAACAGCCAATGGTTGAAGCAGCTGCAGCAGCTCCAGAGCACTCGTCACCACACTGGTTATAAAGTAACAATGCACTCATTCTGTGCAATAATGTATCTAAATGTGAGGGTATTTACAGCTAATAGAGAAGCATGGGGTAAAATCTGCTAGATTACAGTATATAACTGGTGAAATTGATCATTTTTCCATATCTTGCTGTTATTGTATAAGAGTGCACAGCTGGTGTCCACGGTTCAGGTAAAGCGATTGGCTTCCTTGTGGAATAGAACATGTTTAGAACATGGTAATGGCATGCTTGGTAAAGAGACCATGGTAGGCTCACTTGCGTTCATGCCTGGCCCATTAAAATCTTACTTAGACAGGATGCCTGGCCCATTCAAATCTTGCTAAGACAGAATGCCTGGACCATTAAAATCTTTCTTATATAGAATGTGAATACCCAGTGTTGTTGAAGATATATGAAGCAGCTAAAGTGGGAACACCTGTAAGTATTCAGAGATCAGCAAAGATGTGACATCATCATTTACATGAGGTTAGACTACTTGTATGTTCTGGAAGCGTCACGCATCCCATGTATGTACACTTACAGTGGGGAAAAAAAGTATTTAGTCAGCCACCAATTGTGCAAGTTCTCCCACTTAAAAAGATGAGAGAGGCCTGTAATTTTCATCATATGTACACGTCAACTATGACAGACAAAATGAGAAAAAAAAATCCAGAAACTCACATTGTAGGATTTTTAATGAATGTATTTGCAAATTATGGTGGAAAATAAGTATTTGGTCAACTTCAAACAAGCAAGATTTCTGGCTCTCACAGACCTGTAACTTCTTCTTTAAGAGGCTCCTCTGTCCTCCACTCGTTACCTGTATTAATGGCACCTGTTTGAACTTGTTATCAGTATAAAAGACACCGGTCCACAACCTCAAACAGTCACACTCCAAACTCCACTATGGCCAAGACCAAAGAGCTGTCAAAGGACACCAGAAACAAAATTGTAGACCTGCACCAGGCTGGGAAGACTGAATCTGCAATAGGTAAGCAGCTTGGTTTGAAAAAATCTACTGTGGGAGCAATTATTAGGAAATGGAAGACATACAAGACCACTGATAATCTCCCTCGATCTGGGGCTCCACGCAAGATCTCACCCCGTGGGGTCAAAATGATCACAAGAACGGTGAGCAAAAATCCCAGAACCACACGGGGGGGACCTAGTGAATGACCTGCAGAGAGCTGGGACCAAAGTAACAAAGCCTACCATCAGTAACACACTACGCCGCCAGGGACTCAAATCCTGCAGTGTCAGACGTGTCCCCCTGCTTAAGCCAGTACATGTCCAGGCCCGTCTGAAGTTTGCTAGAGTGCATTTGGATGATCCAGAAGAGGATTGGGAGAATGTCATATGGTCAGATGAAACCAAAATATAACTTTTTGGTAAAAACTTAACTCGTTGTGTTTGGAGGACAAAGAATGCTGAGTTGCATCCAAAGAACACCATACCTACTGTGAAGCATGGGGGTGGAAACATCATGCTTTGGGGCTGTTTTTCTGCAAAGGGACCAGGACGACTGATCCGTGTAAAGGAAAGAATGAATGGGGCCATGTATCGTGAGATTTTGAGTGAAAACCTCCTTCCATCAGCAAGGGCATTGAAGATGACACGTGGCTGGGTCTTTCAGCATGACAATGATCCCAAACACACCACCCGGGCAACGAAGGAGTGGCTTCGTAAGAAGCATTTCAAGGTCCTGGAGTGGCCTAGCCAGTCTCCAAATCTCAATCCCATAGAAAATCTTTGGAGGGAGTTGAAAGTCTGTGTTGCCCAGCGACAGCCCCAAAACATCACTGCTCTAGAGAAGATCTGCATGGAGGAATGGGCCAAAATACCAGCAACAGTGTGTGAAAACCTTGTGAAGACTTACAGAAAACGTTTGACCTGTGTCATTGCCAACAAAGGGTATATAACAAAGTATTGAGAAACTTTTGTTATTGACCAAATACTTATTTTCCACTATCATTTGCAAATAAATTCATTAAAAATCCTACAATTTGATTTTCTGGATTTTTTTTTCTCATTTTGTCTGTCATAGTTGACGTGTACCTATGATGAAAATTACAGGCCTCTCTCATCTTTTTAAGTGGGAGAACTTGCACAATTGGTGGCTGACTAAATACTTTTTTTCCCCACTGTATGTTCTTCCTTTTGAGCCCTCTCTCTCTCTCTCTCTCTCTCTCTCTCTCTCTCTCTCTCTCTCTCTCTCTCTCTCTCTCTCTCTCTCTCTCTCTCTCTCTCTCCCTCTCCCTCTCCCTCTCCCTCTCCCTCTCCCTCTCTCTCTCTCTGTCTCTCTCTCTCTCTTTTTCTCCCTCCATCCCTCACTCTCTGTGTAATGAGAACATTGGCTGTCATTACAGCCGTGGTTGGGTTAGAGTGAAGTAGTGGTAGAGGGATGGAGTGATGGTTGATGGCTTTGTACGGATGGTTATTTGGAGCAATGGAAAGATGGAGGAGAGCGAGGAGAGATGGAAGAGTTTGACTGATGATCGGGACAGAGACTGGAGTGGTCTGTTAACTGGTCATAATGGGCTATCATTAGGGAACTGCCAGTTGTAGAAAAGGCTGAAGCCGTGTTAGGCTTGCTGTAGTCGGAAGTCCAAAACCTTTAAAGGCTTTAAAGGGCACTTTCATGTTTTGGATGTTTTAGCATCTTGTAATAGTTTTGGATGAGCTTCATTGCAGGTTTAGGTTAAATGGAGAAATGGATGTTTTTTACTGACAAGAGGGTGTAGGTTGATGGTATCCCTACTAGAGAGATAGCCTAATGGCATATATTGGATAATTGCCTTGAGGCCTAACATTAGATAATTTACTCATTTATGAACAGGATATCTGTAGACCTACGAGTATCATTTGTCATTGAGAACCCCCCCCCCCCCTAATACATAGTATTATGATGCTGGATAGCTGTATCAGCTGCCAGACCTTCACCCATTGAGATGTGAGTGTCACAACTTCGGTCGAGGCTGCCTCCCCTCCTTGTTCGGGCAGGCTTCGGCGTTCGTCGTCACCAGCTTACTAACCACTGCCGCCCCAATCATCATCACAATTGTCTTGTCTTGTCAATCACACACACCTGGTTCCTATCCCCTGATTACTTTGTGTATAAGTGTTCCCTCTGCCCCCTTGTCCTTGTGGGTGATTGTTATTTGTGAGAGTAGTGTAGCTTGGTGGCTACTCGTAACATATTGTTGCCAGGGTAGATTTCCCCCTGTGCCTATGTATTGTTGGATATCTGTTACAGTGTATTTGCCAGGGATGATAGTTTCCCCTGTGCCTGTTTCATTGATCGCTATTTGAGCGCATTTGTGTGTCTACGAAGGAATAAATTCTGTATTCAGTGATTACCCTCCTGCGCCTGACTCCTTTCCATCACAATCATCACAGTGAGTGAGTGCCCACCGGTATTAGTTTTATAAACTTCTTCCTGCTTTGCCTCTAAGCCAGTGGGCTCAGTATTCCTACAACCTCCAATGACCCCCAGCTCCAGCCCTGCGCCCCAGCCAACCTCCAACCACCAGCCCAGAGACAGACACTAAATCATGGGTAGAGTGGGCAGGGTGAGCCTGGGTGAGCCCAGCATCTGGCCCTGTGATGAAGCACTAAGCAACAGGTATTAACTGTTCCCCTGGCTGCTGGCTGATGACTTTAGCAAAAGCCCTGGGCTTTACTGTCTCAGGACAACTCCAGGGTTGATGTTTATGTGGGTTTAGGAGTGAGAAATAGAGATTGTTGGGGGCAAAAAGTTTGCAATTTTTCTATTTTCCAGTGAAGAGAAATCTGTTTTCTTGTACTTCTCAAAGGCTGTAGAGGGCTGCGATGCGATAGTTGTTGGAAGAAGGAGGAGCTGAAACGTGTCAGTATTACAGATCATTGAAGGGAATGAGTTTGCTGTCTCTTTCCATCCCCTGATCCACAGAGGGTAACTTAACGTCTCTGGCTCCCTTTCAGCAAGGTGCTGTTCTGAGGAGAGCTGTAGTCTGTCTGTGGTCTTCTAACCATGTCTGATTTGTGACCACTGTCCCTCTCCTCTGGGTCTCCTCCAGGTTAATCTTCAGTGTGCACTGGTCCAGAACACATCTCCAGAGAGTACGCTCCCATGAGTATCCATCTATTGCCCTGCTGTCCAATAACATTGTCCCGCCTGGAGGCGTCACGGTATCCTCTCATTGGCTGAGAGGTGAACTCTGACCGTTAGCTAACCCCTAACTGACCCTGTCACATGATGGGTGCTCGGAACATGTTTAGGTTATTAGGTTTTTAGAGTTTTGTCCCTCTGACCGGAGGACCCCCACAGGGACATACTTTGACCCCAAAATGGCCTCAAGGAGTAAACTGATGGATAGCCTAGTGGGGTCACCACCAATGCCAACATCAGAGGAATTACTCTCTTTGTAGCTCAGAGGTTGTGTTGGACCAGGGAGGGGGACAACAATGAAGAAGCTATGACCTGTTGGCTCCTTTTCAGAGTCCCTTCATCACTTTGTATTGTAGTGTGGGTTGGAGTTGATTCAAGATGTTCTCTTCGGACAAATCAGTTTGGGAATAAGCTGACCGCAAAGGAGGAAAAGGTGGCCGAAGTCAATGCAGCAATAGCCAAGACCAAATTGCACTGATCATTCCAAGGGTTTCTGTTTAGTGCAGCCACTCACCTGTCTTTCCTTTTCTACGAGTTTCAACGTGATTTTAACCAACATTTGTCCTTTCTTTCTCTCCCAACCGTGTTTGTGACACTAGATCTGAAGATACTGAAACACGTCCTCTGTCATGTTCGCAGTTGGTTGAGAGGGTGAAGAAGCACCTATTTAAATAAACACATTTCTGTCTTTCTGCGGAGCCAGCAGAACAGTGAGTTATGTTGCAACACATGGCTGCTCTGTGAGTAACTGTAACACCACTGTCGCCACTGCAGCTATTCCAGAGATGAATCTACTGCAGAGGAGTTCTCTGTCATCGGCTTCCGGTTTCCACGGCAACGGTGATGACTCCTCCAGAGAAGGGGCGAGAGTGAGATGGTAGCACCCAAACACTCCATCATCTAGTGCCGTTCTATATTGTAGAGTATGGAGTTATCTTTTTAACTAGAAAACCAATGTTTAATAGGCTTGTAGTGTTTGCACCTTGTGTTTTTTTAAACACACACACCATATTTGCGTCCCATCAGGTTGACGACCTGGCTAACTGGCAGTAGAGGCAGCGTTTATGGTTTATGGTACTGTTGTTGTGTCTCTGTTGACACTAGCCTGTACAGATAAAACTGTAGGCTGAACTCACCTTCTTTTACAGTCAGTCTGACTGTAAAGCAGCGTATAAAACTATGGCTGGTTTTGGACCATAAACTCAACAGACCAGGATGGTTCAATATAAAACATTAAATCATCATTTGAAGAGTTCCAAAGAGAGCAGTAAACAGTAAACCAGGTGATTTGTGAGTGACTATAAACTGATTTCCAAACCTTATCCTGTGCGAGGACAAATAAAAGTGAATTTCTTAAAGGGCAAGTCCACCTCTTTTCAACCTCATGTTCATTGTCTCATTTACATTTACATCATTTAGCAGACACTCTTATCCAGAGCGACTTACAAATTGGTGTCTCCAGCACAATAACAGTTTCTACATGTTTGAAAACGGCGCATTTCTATGTTTTGTAGAAAAAATATATAAAGTTACAAAGTTCCACATGATGACATCATCAAAAGTTAAAACATTTTAAAAACAGTGATTTTCAAACACTATGATATTCGCGGTGACGTGGGGAGCAAGAAAATACCCTCCCTCTGGCTAGAAACTCGTTGCAGGTTTTGAAAATCACTGTTTTTATTACGTTTAATCTTACCCTGTGATGTCACAGAGAAGCATTTTTTTGTAGAAATAATAATAATAATAATTAATTCTATAGTGCTTTTCATAACAGAAACAAATCTCAAAGCGCTTCAAAAGCAAAAAACAAACAAGGCATAAGTCATCATGAGTAGCCTAGCTGTAGCTAGCAAGGTTAACCAATAGTGGCCAAGTCTTTGAGTGCATGCATCCTCCAAAGATGGAGATGGACAGTTCATGGCTTGATCAGAGGAAGGTGGTCAGGGAGATGGTTGATGAAGTCTGGTGACGATACTGTAGAGGGCTACTCTGGGAACCAGCCTATGTCATGTAGCCACTGGACTTCTCCTCCTTCACAATGTATGGCACCCACTTCGGTGATGCCTCAGCAGCTCTGGGCGCCAGAAAGCTCACCACACACAGTTCAAAGTAGTAGCCCCAGTAGTCGTCCTCACTACGACCCCTCTGCCTCAGCACTGTATTCCTCTACTGCATCTCCCATTCCTCTCAAGCTTCAGGTGACTCCACAAACTATGTGTCCAGAAGACCAGGAACCAGCAACCAGGTGAAACAAAAAGCTGGTACAGTGTCCGGATGCATAATTTAAACAAAAACATTAGCCAGCTAGCTAGCTAGCCAAGCCAAAAAGAGTTGACCTGCTAGTCAATCTGCAAATCCGTGGGTCAAAACCACCATATGCAATAAGAACTCAACGTAATCAAAAACAAAACAGGTGATTAAAAAACAATTAAACACACTTAAAAATAACTGAATGTGTACATATTTACACTTACAGAAGCTCTCTGCTTAGGCTGCTACTAGGGCGTCATGGCAACTAGCACATTTTTATATTTTTAAGCACAGATCATAGAAACGCGTTGTTTTCACATATGTAGACGCTGGTAGGGTGCTGGAGATAATGAATATGAGGTTGAAAAGTGGTGGAGTTTCCCTTTAAGGTCTTTAAAAGAATATTCCTTCTTCCTCTTTGCTTGCTCGCTCACCGGTGAACTAAAGTCCTTTAGGCTCAATTTACGCGCCAAAGAAAATACTCACAAAGGAATTCCACTGAGAGGATGCATTGTGTTGTAATTGAATGGACCACAGTGTGTAGGGCTTAGTGAACGACAGTGAGTAGTGTGTGTGTGTGTGTGTGTGTGTGTGTGTAGAGTTCTGTAAGTAAGCAGATACCTTCCATTTCATTAGCATAGTAAAGAGCAGGGTCATCCGACCCCTCTTGCCCCCTGGCTCCAGGGTTAAAGGTCAAGCTACGTCCAATGTCACAACCTTGTGTTCGTTCTCAGAACAGGCCCCGTTCAGATTATTTAACACATTTACGAGGTTGATCTATACAAAGTGCCCTATTGGTTGACACAGAACAGAGCAGCTAAGATTTGCAGCCACATTAGTAGATACAGAAGCTTTATTTAGCTGTGGTGACTTTTTCAATGTATTAGATTTCTTATTTTCTGGCTATGTATGACAGTGACAAGCAACATTAGTAGATATAAGCTTTTCTAATTTTAATTTAATTATTTGAACACAAGTAAAACAAGCATTGTACAAGCAATGTCCAACAATACAATATTTACAAACGCACAAATACACTGTAAAACAAAATCTACAGTGCCTTGCAAAAATATTCAACCCCCTTGGCGTTTTTCCTATTTTGTTGCATTACAACCTGTAATTTAAATTGATTTTTATTTGGATTTCATGTAATGGACATACACAAAATAGTCCAAATTGGTGAAGTGAAATAAAATAAATAAAATTATAACAGAAAACTGGTGCATGCATATGTATTCACCCCCTTTGCTATGAAGCCCCTAAATAAGATCTGGTGCAACCAATTACCTTCAGAAGTCACATAATTTGTTAGATTGCACACAGGTGGACTTTATTTAAGTGTCACATGATCTGTCACATGATCTCAGTGTATATATACACACCTGTTCTGAAAGGCCCCAGAGTCTGCAACACCACCAAGCAAGGGGCACCACCAAGCAAGCGGCACCATGAAGACCAAGGAGCTCTCCTAACAGGTCAGGGAAAAAGTTGTGGAGAAGTACAGATCAGGGTTGGGTTATAAAAAATATCAGAAACTTTGAACATCCCACAGAGCACCATTTAAGTCCATTATTAAAAAATTTAAAGAATATGGCACCACAACAAACCTGCCAAGAGAGGGCCGCCCACTAAAACTCACGGACCAGGCAAGGAGGGCATTAATCAGAGAGGCAACAAAGAGACCAAAGATAACCCTGAAGGAGCTGCAAAGCTCCACAGCGGAGATTATAGTATCTGTCCATAGGACCACTGTCACGATCGTTGAGAGACGGGTCAGACCAAGGTGCAGCGTGAAAAGCGTACATGTTTATTAACTAAATAAACATACAACAAAACAAGAAACAACGTAACGTGAAGTCCTCCACTATACACATACAAGCCTAACAGGAACAAGATCCCACAATACACAGTAGGCAATGGGCTACCTAAGTATGATCCCCAATCAGAGACAATGAGCGACAGCTGCCTCTGATTGGGAATCATACCCGGCCAGACATAGAAATAGACTAACTAGAACCTAAACATAGAATATATAACAGATTTCCACACCCTGACTCAACAAACAAGAGTTCTATAGGTCAGGGCGTGACAGTACACCCCCCCACCAAAGGTGTGGACTCCGGCCGCACAAACCTGACATGACAGGGGAGGGTCTGGGTGGGCTCTCAGCCTCGGAGGCGGATCCGGCTCCGGGCGTGACGTCTTCTCCCTTGCTGCCTCCCCGTTGCGTCCCTGGTCTGGTCTGGACCTCGGCGCGAAGCTTCCCCTCTCCTTCCTCCCACGATGCACCAAGCCCTGTCTGGACCCTGGTGTGGGAGACCCCGAACCTGGAGAGGGGCTGACGTCTGGGCCTGGATCGGCAATCCTCCCACGATGCACCAAGCCCTGTCTGGACCCTGGTGTGGGAGGCCCCGAACCTGGAGAGGGGCTGACTTCTGGGTCTGAAGTGGAGCCGCTGACCGGAGCTGGACTAGGCACCGGTGGAGCGGACTGCTCTGGCTCCGGAATGGATCCGCTGACCGGAGCTGGACTGGGCACACGCACCACTGTTCTGGTGCGAGGAGCAGGCACGGGCTGTGCCGGACTGGATACACGCACCACTGGTTTGGTGCGGGGAGCAGGTACGGGCCGTGCCGGACTGGATACACGCACCACTGGTTTGGTGTGGGGAGCAGGTACAGGGTTTACCGGGCTGGCGACACGCAACACTGGTTTGGTGTGGGGACTAGGTACGGGCCGTGCCGGACTGGATACACGCACCACTGGTTTGGTGCCAGGTACGGGGCGTACCGGGCTGGCGACACGCACCACTGGTTTGGTGCGGGGAGCAGGTACAGGCCGTACTGGACTGGATACGCGCACCACTTGTTTGGTGCGGGGAGCAGGTACGGGGCTTACTGGACTCGATACACGCACCACTGGTTTGGTGCGGGGAGCAGAGCGGGGCGTACCAGGCTGGCGACACGCACCACTGGTTTGTGGAGGCGCACTGGAGGTCTGGAGCTCAGAGCTGGCACAACCCGTCCTGGCTGGATGCCCACTTTCGCACGACACGTGCGGGGCGCTGGCACAGGACGCACTGGGCTGTGAATGTGCACTGGCGACACAGTGCGTATCTCCGCATACCTTGGTTCTTCAATGAACACACGCTCCCTTTGTAGCCTGACCAGCTCCTCTCTCCGTGTCTCCACTCCTTCCTTCTCCCTTTGAGCCGCCTGTAGCGCCTCCCTCTGAACGGATAACTCCTGCTCCCTCTGAGCTAACAGCCCCTGTAACGTGGTGGCCTCCTCTCTCAGACTGCTCCAGTCCATCTCTCTCTCTCGCCAATCCTCCTCCAGTGATGACTCCTCTGGGAGCCCCCACGAGTTAGGGAACAGAACCTCATCGTCGTCGTCTTCCTCCGACTCCTCCGTGTAAAACTGTTCCCATTCCTGTTCCCATGGTCGTAGGGACTCCAACTGGAACCCCACCGGGTGCAGTGGTCGGGGCTCTTCTCTCTCGATCCCAGACCACCCTTCTAGCCCCCTCCCAAAATGTTATTGGGGTTGCCTCTCGGGTTCGCCAGCGGTTGGTCCCGTTGGCGTTGTCGTTGATCCTCTCCTACCCGGGCCTGTACCTCGCCCAGGGTCCTTTCCCAGCGAATATCTCCACCCATGACCACCATTTTCCCACCTGTGACAAAGCTATTCGCTCCGCCTCGGCACGCTGCTTGGTCCTTTTGTGGTGGGATCTTCTGTCACAACATTGAGAGACGGGTCGGACCAAGGTGCAGCGTGAAAAGCGTACATGTTTATTAACTAAATAAACATTCAACAAAACAAGAAACAACGTAACGTGAAGTCCAAAGGGCTATACACATACCAGCCTAACAGAAACAAGATCCCACAATACACAGTAGGCAATGGGCTACCTAAGTATGATCCCCAATCAGAGACAATGAGCGACAGCTGCCTCTGATTGGGAATCATACCTGGCCAGACATAGACATAGAAAAACTAGAACCTAAACATAGAATCTCTAACATAGAATTCCACACCCTGACACAACAAACAAGAGTTCTATAGGTCAGGGCGTGACAACCACTTTAAGCCGTACACTCCACAGAGCTGGGCTTTACGGAAGAGTGGCCAGAAAAAAGCCATTGCTTAAAGAAAAAAATAAGCAAACACATTTTGTGTTCGCCAAAAAGCATGTGGGAGACTCCCCAAACATATGGAAGAAGGGTACTCTGGTCAGATGAGCTTTTTGGCCATCAAGGAAAACGCTATGTCTGGCGCAAACCCAACAACTCTCATCACCCCGAGAACACCATCCCCACAGTGAAGCATGGTGGTGGCAGCATCATGCTGTGGGGATGTGTTTCATCGGCAGGGACTGGGAAACTGGTCAGAATTGAAGGAATTATGGGAAATTCTTGAGGGAAACCTGTTTCAGTCTTTCAGAGATTTGAGACTGGGACAGAGTTGCACCTTCCAGCAGGACAATGATCCTAAGCATACTGCTAAAGCAACACTTGAGTGGTTTAAGGGGAAACATTTAAATGTCTTGGAATGGCCTAGTAAAAGCCCAGACCTCAATCCAATTGAGAATCTGTGGTATTACTTAAAGATTGCTGTACACCAGCGGAACCCATCCATCTTGAAGGAGCTGGAGCAGTTTTGCCTTGAAGAATAGGCTTATAGAGACATACCCCAAGAGACCTGCAGCTGTAATTGCTGCAAAAGGTGGCTCTACAAAGTATTGACTTTGTGGGGAGTGAATAGTTATGCACGCTCAAGTTTTCCGTTTTTTTGTCTTATTTCTTGTTTCTTTCACAATAAAAAATATTTTGCATCTTCAAAAGTGGTAGGCATGTTGTGTAAATCAAATGATACAACCCCCAAAACATTTTTAATTCCAGGTTGTAAGGCAACAAAATATGAAAAATGCCAAGGGGGGTGAATACTTTCGCAAGCCACTGTAGTTGTTTCAGCCAAATATTATTAAGTAACTGGTTCCACTGGCTTTTTTTGTTGTATACTCAACTTTTCGGTCAATGTGTTACCTGAACTTAACATATTTAGTTGGCCCAAACTTAGCTCCAACTTGAGAAAACTTAAAATGTTGTGCTTAATTTGTCTCATATGTTCATTCAACTAGAAATTATTATTTTGGCATTTTACCAACCAAAACAATGGCTGTGGAACTAGTTACACGCACAGTGCTTATAACATACAATGTTTTCAACTTACATGATGACATGCATGTTTATACAGTAATTATTATTCAGCATGTCCTCACCTGGGATTTGAACTCTCAACCTCTTGGTTCACAGCATTCAAAGCTTCCCTGCTACACCACCATGTCTGCGTCAATGAATAAATCTCAGCTCTGTTAAAAGTACACTCAAGAAAAACGATTTTATTTATCATAGTGATTACGTAGTGACATTAAAACAGGGTAATATGCCCCACCAACATTAGACAACTATACAGAAAAAAACTACAATTGCTTAAATAAGTAATAAAATCAATGATGAGAGAATAGTCAGATTAACTGATAATTGATACGGACATGATGGCGTAGCAGGACGCTTGGAATGCTATGAACCAAGAGGTTGAGAGTTCAAATCCTTGGTGAGGACATGCTAAATAATAACTACTGTATAAATGAACATGCACAATGTAATCAAATATGTAAGTTGAAAACATTGTATGTTAAAAGTGTTGTGTGTGTAACTAGTTCCACTGCATTTCTATTTTAGGTAAGATGCCAAAAATAACAATTGCCAGTTGAATCAACATTTGAGACAAATTGAGCAAACACATCATTTTAAAGTTGATTTAATATTTGCCTACGCTTTCTCATGCTGGAGCTAGGTTTGAGTTGAGTAAACCAAAAAAAAAGGCAGTTAATAATAATTAGTTGAAACAAGTAGATTTGTGGGTGTTTTTTTGTGTTTTTTTTTACAGTATACGCCTACCAAATTTGACAGCAAAGTTGAATCTAGTTGAAACACCTACAGTATGCCTGTAAGCGACTCATATACCTTTTCACCTGTTGTTTTATCATATCAGGTGAGGAAATAAAATGACAATCCTCACCTGAGGGATGTCATCTTGTTTCAGAGCCAACGTAATCCCTTTATTAACGCTAGTGAGAGATGAAAAAGAGAGAGGAGAGAAAAGAAAGCTAGATTTCTGTTCTCTCCCTGTTGGAGATAGCTGAGGTGGATGTTTCTGTTCTCTCCCTGTTGGAGATAGCTGAGGTGGAGGTTTCTGTTCTCTCTCTGTTGGAGATAGCTGAGATGGAGGTTTCTGTTTTCTCCCTGTTGGAGATAGCTGAGGTGGAGGTTTCTGTTCTCTCCCTGTTGGAGATAGCTGAGGTGGAGGTTTCTGTTCTCTCCCTGTTGGAGATAGCTGAGGTGGAGGTTTCTGTTCTCTCCCTGTTGGAGATAGCTGAGGTGGAGGTTTCTGTTCTCTCTCTGTTGGAGATAGCTGAGGTGGAGGTTTCTGTTCTCTCCCTGTTGGAGATAGCTGAGGTGGAGGTTTCTGTTCTCTCCCTGTTGGAGATAGCTGAGGTGGAGGTTTCTGTTCTCTCCCTGTTGGAGATAGCTGATGTGGAGGTTTCTGTTCTCTCTCTGTTGGAGATAGCTGAGGTGGAGGTTTCTGTTCTCTCTCTGTTGGAGATAGCTGTGGTGGAGGTTTCTGTTCTCTCCCTGTTGGAGATAGCTACTGTGGTGGTGTCTGTTCACTCCCTGTTGGTGATAGCTACTGTGGTTTCTGTAATCGCCCTGATGGAGATAGCTAGTATTGTGGTTTTAGAAGCTTATCCCCAGGCTCAAGGAGAGGTGATGAACAGAAGGTATGGAATTTGGAAAAGAGGGAAAGAATATAAAGAACTATAGTAAACACCTACACACACACACACACACACACACACACACACACACACACACACACACACACACACACACACACACACACACACACACACACACACACACACTGAGAATATGATGAACTATTCTGGTTCATTATACTGTGTAGAGGATAGATATCCAGTACACTGGAGGGGATAGCAGTTCCACCTGGCTAGGTGTGAGCGTATTCTGTAAACATTGTTATACAATCCCTCAATTCAATTTCAGCAAAATATCCCCTCATTGTTTTATAGGCTGCATGTAAACTCAAACTAACACACACTGATTGTATTTGTGCTTCCCATAATCACGTTACCTTCACCTGATGCTCAGACTAGGCTGGAAGCAGACTACACACTATCTCTATATTATCTCTCTCTGTCTCTATCTCTCTCTCTTACTATTATCTCTATCTCTCTATCTCTCTCTCTCTCTCTCTCTCTCTCTCTCTCTATCTATCTATCTATCTATCTCTCTCTCTCTCTCTCTCTCTCTCTCTCTCTCTCTCTCTCTCTCTCTCTCTATCTTACTATCTATCTATCTATCTCTCTCTCTCTCTCTCTCTCCCCCTCTCTTTCTCTCTCTCTATCTATCTTATCACTTGTATTGCTAATTTCCCTCTCTCTCTCTCTCTCTCTCTCTCTCTCTCTCTCTCTCTCTCTCTCTCTCTCTCTCTCTCTCTCTCTCTCTCTCTCTCTCTCTCTCTCTCTCTCTCTCTCTCTCTCTCTCTCTCTCTCCCCCTCTCTTTCTCTCTCTCTATCTATCTTATCACTTGTATCTCAGTATATATGTCTTGATCATCCATCTATTGTATTTTTTAATTGGTCTGGGAACAAGCACAACGTGGGTATTGATTGAACCAGAGTTAGCTGCATTTCTGATGTCCAGCTCATGTCCATCTGTGCTCCTATATAGTGGCCATTATAACTGATGTAAAATGGATTCAGAGTGATATGGAATAGGTCATCTAGCCTTTGTTAAGCTGTGTCCCCGTAATGCAGGATGGTCATTGTGGGGATGGTAAAGTTTTTATGGGTCATTGGGGGACTAGTAGAAATGGGACCAGCAGTGCCCTCATAACCCACTGTGCTCTGACCTACTGACGGGACCATGGGGATCCACTTTGTGCGTGTGTGTGTGTGTGAAACCATAGGGGTTCCCCCTCTGCCCTGTGTTGAGATGGGTCCAATAGATGCGTTTTTTGCTTGGTCTACAGGACCCCAGCTCTGTTCTACATTGACTGGATTGACGACAGCCTCTGCCCAGCCAGTCGGACACAGACACAGGCTAGAATCAATGCTGCCTGCGTGTGTCTCAAGCTACATGGGCTCTGTCTCCCATGGCGTCTGCTCTCCCTTCTCTGTTCTGTCTTCTGTCTGGTCTCCCTTCTCTGTTCTGTCTTCTGTCTGGTCTCCCTTCTCTGTTCTGTCTTCTGCCTGGTCTCCCTTCTCTGTTCTGTCTTCTGTCTGGTCTCCCTTCTCTGTTCTGTCTTCTGCCTGGTCTCCCTTCTCTGTTCTGTCTTCTGCCTGCTCTCCCTTCTCTGTTCTGTCTTCTGCCTGGTCTCCCTTCTCTGTTCTGTCTTCTGTCTGCTCTCCCTTCTCTGTTCTGTCTTCTGCCTGGTCTCCGCTGCTAGTAGCAGGGATGGGGAATTGTAAAGTTAACTCAGTCACCCTTTAGATGTGAACTCTTTGTAAACATTAGCTCTCTGTCTCTCAGACATGAGCAGATATTGAGACTATTTTAGAGCACAGAACACGTCTCTCATTCCTGTCATTACAGATTGGGCTATTGTCAGAGTAAATGATGGAGCTTAGGACTTCTGGTTTATATCAGGAGTAAAACAGACACACTTATGGCAGACAGGAAATACTTATTCATTAACAACTGAGCTAATGAGGGAAGAAGATGCTACAACCACCTCCAGCTGGAGCCAAGCAGTGAGACCTCACGCCACTTCTCTGAGTCTGGCGCTGGGCTCTGAGGGGTGTGACAAATCCGGCCTCCTCGGCACAACTCGCTCCCCCTCTAACACCGGCTTCCACAGTGTGTGGGGGGCCAGATTAGGACACATTAATCCACCACAGGAGGCCTTTCAACCCGGCCGACACAGTGATAGAGATCAATTAACGCCACGCTGCTTAAATAACTAAGAACAGACGTGGATGATGAAAGTGAATGGGCTGTGGCTGTGCTTAACCAAGGCAAGTAAAATAAAGAAGGGGACAGAAGGGGTTAGTGAAGCTGATAGAGATCAAACAAGGTTGAAGTGCAGACACTAGTGAAAAGTGAAAGCAATGAGAAACAGAAAGAAACAGAAGGAGAGGTGCTTGTCCGTATCCATCTATCCATCTATAAGGTGGAGGGTCTTATATCTCTTAGTCCGTATCCATCTATAAGGTGGAGGGTCTAATATCTCTTAGTCCGTATCCATCTATAAGGTGGAGGGTCTAATATCTCTTAGTCCGTATCCATCTATAAGGTGGAGGGTCTAATATCTCTTTGTCCGTATCCATCTATAAGGTGGAGGGTCTAATATCTCTTAGTCCGTATCCATCTATAAGGTGGAGGGTCTAATATCTCTTAGTCCGTATCCATCTATAAGGTGGAGGGTCTAATGTGTCCTTGTGTCTCTATATTTGATATGTCAGGTTAAGTTATTCTAATAGGTCTACTAGAGGCTGCTATAGGACCTTATAATCCTGTTAAACACCTGCATAATGGACCAACAGCTGGCCTGGTGTTGCCTTCCTCTGCACATCACTGACAGTCCACTCACACTCAACAATGAAGGGGAGACTCCGGGATGCTGAACTTCTAGACAGAGTTGCAAAGAAAAAGCCGTATCTCAGACTGCACATCTTAATCTTTTCTTTTATTGGCCAGTCTGAGATATAGCTTTTTCTTTGCAACTCTGCCTAGAAGGTCAGCATCCCGGAGTCGCCTCTTCACTGTTGACATTGAGACTGGTGTTTTGCGGGCACTATTTAATGAAGCTGCCAGTTGAGGACCTGTGAGGCATCTGTTTCTCAAACTAGACACTCTAATGTATTTGTCCTCTTGCTCAGTTGTGCACCGGGGCCTCCCACTCCTCTTTCTATTCTGGTTGTAGCCAGTTTGCACTGTTCTGTGAATGGAGTAGTACACAGCGTTGTATGAGGTCTTCAGTTTCTTGGCAATTTCTCGCATGGAATAGCCTTCATTTCTCAGAACAAGAATAGACTGACGAGTTTCAGAAGACATTTCTTTGTTTCTGGCCATTTTGAGCCTGCAATTGAATCCACAATTGCTGATGCTCCAGATACTCAACTAGTCTCAAGAAGGCCAGTTTTATTGCTTCTTTAATCAGCACAACAGTTTTCAGCTGTGCTAACATAATTGCAAAAGGGTTTTCTAATGATCAATTAGCCTTTTAAAATGATAAACTTGGATTAGCAAACACAACGTGCCATTGGAACACAGGACTGATGGTTGCTGATAATGGGCCTCTGTACGCCTATGTAGATATTCCATTAAAAAACAGCCGGTTCCAGCTACAATAGCCATTTACAACATTAACAATGTCTACACTGTATTTCTGATCAATTTGATGTTATTTTAATGGACAAATAAATTGCTTTTCTTTCGAAAACAAGGACATTTCTAAGTGACCCCAAACTTTTGAACGGCAATGTACATATACACATACACGGACACACACAAGCGCACATACACGCACATGCACACACATGCAAACACACA